>NW_015640442.1:318578-322703 GCF_001515625.1 Sinocyclocheilus rhinocerous | reverse complement strand
TCGGCCCGAATCAGTTTTCTAAAGTGTTTTTGAAAAATCACATACCCTGCCTTTAATAATAATAATAATTTAATTACTATGATTCACCAAATCAATGAAATCAACTTTTACCAAAGTACATTTGCTAATTACTTTTACCAAAAATATATAATGTAATATAAAACAATATATAATATATATACATATTTTTATTTTTTTATTTTTTATTTTTTATTTTTTTTTTTTTTTTTGGCTAGTAGAAATTCTGAGTGGCTGGTAACTTTAAAAAATGAATGGCCAAATTATCTGGTGAGTGAAAAAGTTCATTTCAAACTCTGAATATGTACAGTGTGCAAACACCGGACTTTGATTGATTGATTGATTGATTGATTGAATGAATGAATGAATGAATGAATGAATGGAGTGCATCAAGTGCACTAAAATACTTTTTGAAAATGGTTTATATACATTATACATAAATTAACATTTAATAAACATTACATTGACTTGTGTAAGGTGAGGAACTGCATGGTCAAAAGTGTTAGGTAGGTGAGGCATAAACGTTAATATTTGCTCCCATCTAGTGGTGGTGGATAACTTGACAGACTCTTCTGACAATCCCTTTTAATAACATGGTAACTTTACATATTAATAACACCGGTATGAATAAAACACAAGATGTTTCTCATTCATAAAAATGTTGCTTTAAGTTTAAATGATTAATACATAAAATGCAATAAAACACTATTTCAATCAGAACATGATTTCAAGCTTTCTAATTCAATTCTTACTGGTGGCAATTGTATTGGAGAGCTCTGCAATTGCATTCTTACTAACAAGAATTTAATTGCAGAGCTCTCTAATTCTTACTTGTAAGAACTGGGGTTGGGATTAGAGAGCTCTCTGATTAAATTCTTACTAGTAAGAATTTGATAAATAATAAGAATTTGATAAAACCTTACCAAATCCAGCTTGCAGTATGGTGACTGTTCCAAATAAAACCCCTTTGTTGTTCAATATTAACCTGCATTATATTTAAAAACTTATCTCAAAAATATACTAATTGCATTCACATTATTGTAACATTAGGATAACGACTCAGATGTGCTTTTTTTTATTAAAGGATATGAACCAACATTTTTATTAAAAACATTCTGGTGCTGAGGAAAAAAGACAACAAGTACACAATATTGTGTGAAAATATAATTCTCCACACATAATTCTTCTCTCAAACATTCTCCTAACTGGAAAACATCTGCTAAATGCTAATTATAAGGCATGTGGTATTTCCGAGACTGTGCCTTTAAATTATAGACTAGAAACAGAATAATTAATTAATTAATTAAAAAGTATTCACATAAGAACAAATAAACAAATTACAAGCAGTATCACAAATACTAAGACATAAATGATTGTTTATAAGGATACTCAACAAGATGATAAATGACTCTATTCATTCATTCATTCACTTGAACGTGACATGGATACAGACATTGAGGCTCCTCTAGACGACCACCAGAGGGCTCCCTCTCCTGAATTTTGACTCTCCATTTGTCACTACATTTCCCACAATGCCACTGCTAACCTGAATACCTGGCACCTGTAGAACATTTTAGAGAGTATATAAGCTCTGAACTGACTGATGACCTTTACGAAGTCTTGTTTGCCATGGCGACATTTTTTGAGCCTTGTACTCTTTGTCTGGATTACCCTGTTTGCATGTTTTGGACTGCTACTCCGTTTCTCTGATTGTTTGCTGCCTGCCTTTTGACCTTGCTTTGTCTTCCTGGACTGGTGTTTGTTCTTACCTGCCCTGACTTCTGCCTGGTTCATGACACTGGTTTATCGTATTATTCCTGCATTATTGTTCTGCATCTCTGTTGCTGACTACTGCCTGTCTGACTGCCCGTTTGTTAAATGTGACATATTATGCCCCTTTTTACAATATGTAATATAAGCCTCTGGTGTCCCCAGAATGTGTATGTGAAGTTTCAGCTCAAAATACTCCACAGATAATTTATGTAATTTTGAAAATGCCTACTTTGAGTGGAAGCAGAAACAAGCTGTATGTCTGCTCTGAGGCTGGGACTCTAAATAGTGTTCTGTGCTCGTCTGTGCAGCCAAAGACAGATCAGTTAGCATGCTTCGCTCAAACTTTCGCCATGGCATTAGAGCTGGTACGCCGCTGTCGCTTGCGAAATCAATATGACGGTGCCTTGAGTGGACGTAGATTCACCAGGGACCTGATTATAGCACTTAAAACCTGGAAAAGTCAGATTTTCATGATATGTCACCCTTAAAATAAAGCTGCACGTGGATCCTCACGCTAATGCGTCTCAGCATTCCTCACAGAGACTGTCTTCTCCACAAGCAATGGGCACTAAGAATATCTTTTTATGCACTTTGGATTGGCTAATAATCTGTCTGTGTTCCAGGAATTCATCAACAACATCTTCCGCAACATACTTAACCGTTGGGTGATAGTGTAAATTAATGACACCTTTATCTACTCAAACTCCATAGAAGAGCATGTGGCCCACGAGAGAGCTGTTCTACAATGTTGATAACCATTTATATGCCAAAGTCATTAGTCCTGAAGGAGTCGCCATGGATGATGCCAAAGTAAAAGCCATCGTAAACTGGCCTCGGCCTATGAAGCAACTGCAGCAGTTTCTGGGATTCGCTAACTTCTATCAACGGTTAATTAGAAACGTCAATCTGATCACAGCTCCCCCTCACTTCAATGCTTCGAGGAGGGGGAACAAGTCTCAAATGGTCCTCAGCAGCAACCCAGGCGTTTCGGGATCTTTAGCAATGTTTTACGTCCGCTCCTATACTGCAAAACCCTGATCCCAGACTTCCATTTGTGGTAGAGATCGATGCTTCAAGCCCAGGGATAGGAGAAATTCTGTCACAACTTCATGGAACACCATCAAAGCTTGAACCTTGTGCCTTCTTTTCCAATAAATTGACTATGATGTGAACGTAGTTACATAGAACGTAACAATGTTGTGGGCAACCGAGAACTTCTAGCCATGAAGGCAGCCTTTGTGGAATGGTGTCACTGGTTCGAGGGACCCAGACATCTTTTAATTATTTTCATATGAAAAGGGAAACACAACAAGAGCTGGTACTAATAGAAGAGCAGAATATATTTCTAAATAATATAAGAATAAAAATGAACTAGTCCTATATGTTCATTCAGAACATAACAATGTTTTTCTACATGAGACATTTGTTTCTTCCTCTTCATGCAGTGCAGGTTAGATTCACATACACAAAGAGCTAAAGGGCCCCCCGAATTTTTTTTTTTTTTTTTTTTTAACAGATCACAGATATCTAGAGTACTTGCTCTCAGCTAAAAGACTAAATCCCAGGCAAGCCAGGTGGGCCCTGTTCTTCACTCGATTCAAGTTCTCCATCACTTACTGACCAAGGCACCAAGAACACCAAGGCAGATGCCCTCTCCCGTCAATTCAACCACACCATCCAAAAGTGTTCAACTGAACCCATTCTTCCTCCCACTATCATTCTTGCTTCAGTTCAATGAGATATTATGGCAGATACAAGAACCAGCTCCTCCAGAATGTTCGCCGGGGAACACTTTTGTGTTGTGGTTCAATACTGGGTTCATTCATCCCTTAGCTCCGGACACCCTGGTATTTCTGCCACCCTTCGACTGCTACAGAACCAATTTTGGTGGGACTCCATGAATGCGGACACATCCCAGTTTGTAAATAACAGTCAGTTGTGTCATCTCAAAGCCATCTAGACAACCTCGGCAGGCCTTCTTCAGCCTCTTCCTACAGCCCAACGACCTTGGTCCCACATATCCATTGACTTCATAACCAATCTACCCATTACGCAAGGTAACTAGGGCTGGGTAAAAAATATCAATATCTCGAATTTAATCGATTCTCATTTTTACGAAACGATATTGATTCTTAAATCCCAAGAATCGATTATCCTAGCCTGTTTTCAGTTAATGGACGGAACTTTGAAGGCACTTCCCATCCTACGAATCGCAATAAGCATTGTGCTTTGGTACACTCTAAAAAATGCTGTGTTAAATACAACCCAGTGCTGGGTAAAATAGGGACAAACCCAGCAATTGGGTTGTATTTAACACAGCATTTTTTAGAGTGT
>NW_015640442.1:292283-318249 GCF_001515625.1 Sinocyclocheilus rhinocerous | reverse complement strand
ATACGGACAAACCCAGCAACTGGGTTGTATTTAACCCAGCATTTTTTAGAGTGTACTTTTAATATGAAACAAAGGGTAACATTTTATTTCGATAGTCCACTTTAGACATTCTATTAACAGTAAGTAACTTTGCAACTACATGTCAACTAGCAGTTAGTAGAGTATTAGTAGACTGTCTGCTTAATATCTTCTAACACTTTCTTTGTCAACTTATTCTACTAACCCTAAACCTACCCTAACAGTCTACTCTGAGAGTTAGTAGACATGTAGTTGCAAATGAATGAGAATTAGTTGACATGTAGTTACAAAGTTACTTATAGTTAATAGAATGTCTAAAGTGGACTATCGAAATAAAGTGTAACCAAACAAAGTCTCAGATTTCAAATTCTGTCCGTCGTATTGCAATATTCAAACAATAAATGCTGTTTTGGCGCCTGAGTGACAGATCGCTGGAGAACGTAACACACGTGAACTGATCATCTCCTCCACTTTAAAAGCCCAAAACCAGAAAAGAGCACAGAGAACATACACATCATAATCACGACCAAACTAACAATCAAGAGACTAAAAGCTCTTGAGGACATGCAGGTGTCACATAAATCAAAGTTTGCACACATGTGAATAGTTCTTTCGGGCTCACAGTCACAACACCATACTTGGTCTCCTGGATTTCCCTCAGTAACTGACACATATAGCCTGTTAGATGAAGTTGTAGTAGGCTAAAAGAAGAGTGTCAACACTAGTTCCAGTTTAGATGACAGTGCAGTGCAGGTATGATGGTGAAGAAGCTCTTCTCATGTGTAATATGGTTCAGCGGTTCAAAAACTGCATCTGCAATCAATGCTGAGAGGGAATTTGGAGAGCTTAATGCAGCAGCAACAACAACAGCGTGTTTCTGATTCTCATGTGTAGAGTCTCAAACTCTACGTGAGCTCTAAGAAACGTGTTGCCCAGATTACCGAGACTCCTGACGGACACGACGCCGGATTATTACCCCTAGTATTGATAGGTTTGGGGTTAAGTGTGGGGGGTTCTCTGTCCAGCATTTGCTTTGTAGGATTCTAAGATCTCCACTGAAATCTCTTCTTTATTACTTTCTGCACATAACGTATGTAAATGTATGCTTTGTTTTAAGGCAAGACGCTTTCATAACATGTCTTCTTTCAGATTAGTGGGGGGAAAAAAACAGCCAAAACGCACATTTATGTTTATTTTATTAGACTTCATCTATTTGCGTCTGTAGATTTCAGTTACAATGCATATCTTTAACACAAGTGATTGCCCACCAACTAAACAAAATCATCTCAATGGATATATCAGCTGACGACTTTGCCACATTCTTCATTAATGAATATCTGGAATAATAATAAATGATAAAATGCATTTCCTTCAAAGATTCAGCAAAGAATCACTCAGGCATGATTGAAATAAGATAGGAGATGAATATGGGTCATTTTAGACCCATTGGTGTAAAACTGATGTAGAAATACAACAACTGTGTTTGTTTATAAAGTAAGGAAGGGAAAAATAAACAAAATGATTTGTGGAAGTCAAAAACAACATATTTAAAGACTATCTGGAATACTAAATCATAGAAAAACATTTCTTTGAGCGATTCAGCAAAGAAACACTCATCCATAACTGAAATAACATAGGAAATGAGTACGGGTCATTTTAGACCCATGTTGTGCATTAGAAGGGTATAGTGACACAAAAACGATTTTTATTCAAAAAGCAAGAAAAAAAAAAGGATTTGTGATGATCAAAAACAAGTTAATTGATGAATTCATGGAATTCTGAATGATGAAATAAATTTCTTGCAAAGATATAGAAAAAATAAACTCTAGACCCATGTTGTGCATCAAAGGGTTAAGGATCCTGGTTAGGAAACCCAAAGGTTTAAGGTTCAAACATCATTAGATTAAAAAAAAAAAAACATTAATAAATAACAGTTAAGTCATGTTGGAGAAATTGTTCTAATTAGTCACTAACATTTGCATGCATGCTCTGTCAAAAGCTTTTTACGAGATACAATGAATTATTAATTATTTTATTATATTTTATTATTATTTTGAGTCACGCGGTGCTACACTGTAATATGCCATGTGAGTTAATTACCATATATAATATATAGGCCTACTGTAATATGTCATTATGTGAGATGTCATTTTCCTGCACGTGACTGCCTATATCTATTCAAAAACTTCAGTTCTTGTTATTTTAATACAAAATGTATTTGTGTTTAAACGGGTGCATTTTACTTCAAACCATCAGAATCCAGGACTTGTTTAGCCACAAATACGCGCGAGCTCTGGCTGGCCAAATGGCTTACCTGGTTGCCTCGTAACAAGTGCGCTACGCGCTCATACGTGAGCTCTTACGCACTACGTCTCCTGTGACGTAAGGCCGTACATCCCGCACTTGTCAGCCAGCAGGTCAGCCGCCATCAGTCTGACTGGAATAGAGCACAGACTTATGTTTCTATTTGTGACACGGACTCATTTATAGATAAACAGAGCGGAAGAGCGTGATTCGGTGAAATGACGCGCTCCGGTTCGGCTGAGAGACGGCAGGTTTGGAGCAGCGCGTAAATCCGGTAACGTAGTGCAGATTTCAGTGCAGGAATCATTGCAGTGTGTCAGACCGGTTCTTCGTCTTTGCCCTCGGATATAAAGCAGCTTTAAACAGCTCAATAACATTACAAAAAAAAAAATCGTTTAATGTACATTTAAAAGTGGCAAGTTGCTTCTAAGCTACTTTTGTTGTTGTTGTGGTATGACGTCACGCTGGCCATTCCTGCTCACCTGACCAGCAATACACAGCTGAATAACATGACATGGTGTAATTTAGCTGATAAGCTATAGTGGCAGGTTGAGTGTCAGGTACGTTTTGTTTTGACATGACGTCATGGCCCTTGTTGGGTGACGTCACAGAGCTCAGTTCCGGTCGGGACCTCCGCTGGCTCCACAAGGAAGGAGTTATGAGCAGTCTTACTAAGAAGACACGGTTTATTAACAATCCTGGCAATAAACTGTCTTTTGGCATTAGAGACCGAAACGATGCCTTCATCAGCCTCTACGACGAGTCCATCGGGAGAGGGATGTACGCAGACACGGGCAGACACTCTTCGCCACGGGACAGAATGACGCTGAGACTCGGGAACCGTGGCGATCCTGCCTCAGACGTCCTTCCTAGGGGCCATCTGGACCCACGCACAACTCCTGTCACCAGCTACCTCCATACCAGCAATACAGAAGACTGCACAAACCCTGCCTCAGACTACTACCACGGTAAGGATCATCTGTTCGGCATTCGGAAAGCGGCCCGGTCCTGCGCTTCCAGACACCGATTCGAGGTGATCACAGAGCTGGGGCCCGAGGAAGTCAGGTGGTTTTACAAAGAGGACAAAAAGACATGGAAGCCCTTCATGGGACACGACTCTCTCAGGATAGAAATCATGTATCGCAGATTCTGCGAGTTAAACCCGGAAAGGGCTTTGAGCCGTGGCGGAGAGGAGATTCTTAAAGACGATGGGCTTGATGGAGGGGAACCGGCGCTGGATACCAGCAGCAAGGAGAGCATTGACATCACTATTGAGGCCGTGTGTGTCAGAGGAGGACTCTATGAAGTGGATGTGAGGAATAAAGAGTGCTATCCGGTGTACTGGAATCGTAAGTAATGCTCCTTGATGGGTCAAGTCACATTTCTTTATATGTGCCCCTGGACGACAAAACCAGTCATAAGGGTCAGTTTTTTTAAAATTGAGATTTATACATCTTCTGAAAGCTGAATGAATAAGCTTTAGGATACGGCAATTTTTGGCTGAGATACAGCTATTTGAAAATCTGGAATCTGAGGGTGCAAAAAAATCAAAATATTGAGAAAATCGCCTTTAAAGTTGTCCAAATGAAGTTCTTAAACAATGTATTGTTGGCTATTGCTACAAATATACCCCAGCGACTTAAGACTGCTTTTGTGCTGCAGGGTCACATATACCTCTTTACACACTACAGATTGTTTCAAAGCAGCTCGTAAATTCAGTTTCAGCTGTAAAGCAGCTCTACAGGAGAAGAAGCACAATTGACCTATCGGTAAGCCCCTCCCCTCGAACGCAGATGAGCCAATGGCAGTCGAGTATCAGTTGCAAGGGGTTCGGAACTCAGACATCTGTAGGTTTCAGCGCTGTAGAGAAACACTGGAAGATCCGAAGCTTTCATCGGTTTGATGGTGTTTATGCTACAAAAATGGAAAAACGATGTGCCTGTGGTACTTGTAACACTGATTCCAGGTATACTGAGAGGATGGGCGATAGAATTGATTTGATTACATTTCCTAAACCCAAACAAAACAGAGCAAAATGTCCCTAAGCATTCAACCCCAATCCCAATGAAGACAAAAACATTCATTTTCTGGTTGTCATACTCTCATTAAGTTACAGCAAGGTATCTCTGGCTAAAACCAGCTAACGTTAAAGTTAGTGAGTCATGGCTATTGCAAACCTAAATAGCGAACTGTTCTCACGTCATGTACAGTGTAGGGCAAAAACACATAAACGAAGGTCTACATTTCAGTGCCTCTCCATATTAAACTGGTTAAATGTACATTAATTTAATCGTACCCTGCGATACATGAACAGTGTTGATCCTGCATGTTGTCATCCGCGATCGTGACGACCGTAACATGAGCTTACCGATAGGTCAGTTTATTTTTTGTTCTTATCTGATAGTGTCAGTGCAGTTAAATATTTAATATTATACTGATTATTAATTGTCTTTTAAACCCAAGTCCTGACTCAACAAATTACCGAATAAAGCACCCCACAGTTTTTTATTTCTTTACTGAATTGGGTTAGACTCATTTGGCAGGATGTGGTCTGTAATATTGTGCTTAAGTCTTATTGCATTCATTGGCTTTACTGACAAAAGATCCGTTTTAAATTGTGCCGACATCCTAATGACCAAAAATGTGAGATTGAATCTCCACGCCAGGAATATTGTATCCAGTCTCATTACCAGATTCGGTCAGAAGATTTTGTCTGGTATCCAAAATCAGCCGGCAGCGTCTTGTCTGACACCCAAAATCATTTAACAAAAATGTTTTGTCTGAAACCCCAAACTGTAACTGAGAGTCTTTTATCAGCCTGAGATGCAGGAGATGAAGTGATGATAAAAATGAGCCAGGATTATTGAATAATCTTATTATATCTGACCAGCACAGATCCAACAAGTGTTTTAAGCAAAAGCAATAGAAAAACTGCTTCACAACATCACCCTGCTATGTTAAAAGCTTTGAAATGGAGACATTCTCTTATCTCTAACTCGTGAAGACAGATATCTCTTGAAACCATGCAATCTGATTAAACATTAATAAAAAGCAGTACAAGAGCAAGGAAAATAAATAAAATAATAAGAAATGTACTAAAAATTAATAAATGGTTAAATGATACGTAAATGATTATTTAATTTAATTGAGTATTTAAATGATTATAAATTATTAAAAAACACAACACAGCTGTATAGTTGCTTTCTTGAAGCTACACACATGTTGCTCTTGAGAATCCTTAGATCCTTAAAGAGTTATTGAACATTTCTAAGCTTAACGTGCTCATCCTTCCAGGAAAAGTACCTGCCCTGTCCACTGAATTATTCACATTCTTTGGTGTCTGTGACACCTGCAGTTTTGTTCACGTCAGGTGTGAAGTAAGACCTCTTTTTTTTTTCTAAACTTTTTATTTAAACCATTTTTGAAACCATTTTATGCACATAATTAGAATAAATCATACCCATATTTATTCTCCCATCTGGATTAAATATAGTTTTAAAGGGGTCCTATTATGCTTTTTCACTTTTAAAATTTTAGTCAGTGTGTAGTGTGTATGTTTGGGAATAAAAAAGATCTAGAAAGTTACAAATCTCAAAGTCCACTCCAAAGGGAGATATTTTGTTAAAAAAAAATCCCTTTTCAAGAACTACAACGAACGGCTCGTTTGGACTACAGCATTTGTTTTCCGTGCTTTGTGATATCACAAAGCGGCTCATTAGAACCAAAACAAAATCAAGACTTTGTAAAAGAGCATAATAGGACCCCTTTAAACCACTTTTATAACAGATAAAAAAAAAATAATGTGCATTTTTCTTTTTGAAATATGTTATTACACAACAGGGAAGTAGTGTAGTTGACAGTGTGGACAACAGTGATTTAAACTTTCACATGATGAAAAATGCTCTTTTTTTCAGAAGAGATATTCGGTGCATCATCTTAAAGGCAACATGTTTTGTTTTTTGCATAATGATTAACTGTATTAGCATCTCGGGTGAGTGTGATATCACTATAGTGTGTTTAGCAGAAGAATTCAGAGTAAAACTTTTAAATGCATGTACACGGAAACTGATTTGGAGTAGGATTTACTTTGAAACAATTTTCACTCAGAAATTGCTAGAAAATTGTGTAAATAATTCCAAAGAAACGGCAAGTAACACATTGAATTAAATGTAAAATTCTGAAGTATAAAGGATATTTTCTTGTAAAATGTACCCCAGTAATCTTTGTTTAATTGACAGCTTCAAAAAACTATTTTTGCAGTGTAGATACATTTTACCCAATGTAAATATATGTTTCTTATGCTTGTACACATTTTTTGATTGCTGAATGATCCTAGTTCCTACTTCTATTCCGTGTTCTGTACTAATAGTACTTTATTTTGTGTTCTCTGCCCTGTAGAACAGGATCGTATCCCTGTCATGAGAGGCCAGTGGTTCATTGACGGCACATGGATGCCTGTAGAGGAGGATGAGAGCGACCTCATAGAGAAAGAGCACCTGGCGTGCTTCCGAGGACAACAGATACAGGACGCTTTTGAGACTGACACGCTGGCCAAGACTGTGGACAGAAAAGATGGTGAGAGACTCTATTACTAGCACATTATTTGGTTGTTCTAAAGAGGTTCATTGTAAAAAGAGAGCATTCGTCCTCTATGTGAGGCTGTTAGTTAGTTTAGAAGTATTGGGAAATTAATGACGAATCCATCAGTGAAAGGTTTTGTTCCTGACAAGGTCACACCTGCCCTTATTGTCAACACCTGTTGAAAAATGACAGAGCGGAATGCGTGCATGACTGAAATGCTCCTCATACCATTTCTAAAACATCATGATTGCATTTGCATCCCAAAAAATTTTTTTTGTACTTTTCAGCTATCTTTTCTATCCATAAACACACACAAGCCCTTTTTCCACTGGCAGGGTGCTGCTGCTATCTGGAACCACAGAAAATTTGCTCCACTGGAAAAATAGCAGGAACATCTGCTCCACACTGACCCCTAAAACAAGCTGGTCTCAAACCAGGAAGGACTAATATGGGGAGAGAGATCTTTTAAACAATACGTTTTCAAAACAACAATAACTTATTCTGGCAATACTGACACAAATTAACACTGGAAAGCATAAAACTAGATAGATAAAACTATAGTGCGTATGTCACATTGCACAGTGGCAGTTGTTTAATACCAAGTTGTTCGTGTAAAATTAAATATTATTTACAAATATCATATGTCAGTTGATGAGTTTATATTAATTATACATTAAAAACTTCTGTCCGTTGCATTAAAAGCAGCTTGTGATGGCCTGATGCTTAATCAGTTTATTTGAATGTTCTATAATGATATCTATGACATTATCTATAGTGATATATGTGAGACATTCTGCATAAAATTCTGGGTTGAGCATTGACAAGAGGGTAGCACACAGAGAGCACTTATTATTATTATTTTTTTTAATACTTTGAATTAACATTTTTGTAATTTAAATTTGAAAATTGAAGTATAGCAGTGAAGGAAACTAAATAACAGAGTAAAGTTAAATGTGCAACCCAGAAGTGAATATCCATAATGGCAATTCAACACAACAGTTGAAAGATACTGATTTAGGTCTTATTTTTTTATTTACATTTTTAAGGATTTTTTGTTTTATAGGGTAATGGATTATAGACAAAAAGCAAAAATCTCTTAATTTGCCAGTGAGCCAATGTGACTCATCTCACATTGAGATGTTACAATAGGGTCTAAGCAGCTAGGTAAATTTCTCCTTTCTTTTAAACTACACTACAAGTTCACTGTCTTGTAGGCCACTTACTCTTGAGGTGCTAAATGTAGGTCATACAAAATTACATCCAATGTGTATTTAAACATTGAGTTACATGAACGCTGAATGAACATCTTCCACTGGGATCTAACTTTTAATCACAAGTAAAGGTTCATTAGATTAAAATGTAACTTTCTTGTGCAGAAAATCTTGTCTAATCTCCTCTAGTCAGTAATCCAAATCTCGTCATCTGCACTTTTACAGTTTTGTCCTATCAGGATAGCAGATTCTATCGAATAAGCAATTTTGTTGAATAATCGACCTTGGAGTGTCACAGGGTTCTGTCCTGGGACCTAAATTAGTCTTAGTCTTAAATTATTCGGGTGTAGCTTCTTTTGTTTTCAGTCCATTGTAACAGCAGTTTCATGCTGCACATCACACTTTTCATTACACATGACACACATTTTGGTGTGGCTTAGTGTTCAGAAAAATCAATGTGTTTACAATCTTCAAAAAAGTCAAATCTGCCAGTAGCTTACTTATACAGTAATTGACTTTGCATGTTAAACTGAGATGTGAGAACATTTTTATTATATGCTACAATTCTTGTGTTTGAGACATTATAGTGTAAAAATCTCTTTTACAAATGCAGACTTATAAATGTTAAAAAAGGCTTGTTTTAAGGGTCTGCTGTGTTGGGAATGAGTGCTTGGGTTTTGAAAAAGGAGAGAAATGTTCTGCATTGGTTGGTGTGTAAGAAATAAAGGGAGGGAAGGACAATAAACAATACAGCCTCACAGAGGAGTGAATTCTCTCTTTAAAATAGAATCTAAGAATCTAAGTTATTTAGGAATAGGATCCTATTACATGCACATCATTTTCTGATTAAGGTCTGTGTTCTAGTTAAGTCTTTAAACTCCGAAAGGTTTAGATGCTTCAGAGGTGTTGGAATGTTCCTGTGTGCAGGTTTATTATGGAAGTACCAGAGATATTCTCCTTGTCATTTATTACACTGCATATTTAGCAGTTCTCTGCAGTGTTTTTATGTCACACAAGCACAGTGATCTAAAAGTGTAGACTCTAACGGTGCTTTGTCTTAATTTAGTTTTGGCAATGCACAATGCGTACATAATTACAATATGATCAAATTTCATTTAATAAAGCCATATTCTTGTGCTTGTAAACATGGTTAGTAAAAGATCAAAGTAATAAAACAACAGCTCCCTTAAACACTGAATTAACAAAAGACCAGTTATGTTATTTGGATTTGTATGAGTTTGTGATTTACATGGTAGAGTGATTTTGTGTTTTCACTGTCTTTACTATTGAAACATTTATTGGTTAACAAATCGGAAATAAGAAATGTGTCCTGGGTCATATCACATGCGTTCACTTTGAAATCCTTAAAAAAGGCCCTTATAAGCATGTAAGCAGCATGATTTTCATGTGTTACTAACACAGGTCTTGATGTTATTGCCTTTCCTGCTTAAATGTACTGCTGGAATGACACAATTTGATGGCATTACTTATATTTTGAGTTGAATGTTATACAGTACAATGCAGTCTCATAATACTGTGGGTTTTTATTAAAACTAAGATTTTGTGTTAGAGTGATATAGAATAGTGATATTGCCAATAACATGACCACTTACTGTTTCTTGGTTTGTTAGTTCTTTCCCATTTACCCCCATTCTACCTCCCCTTTCTATTCAAATGGAGCGGATATCAGACGAGTGCTAAAAGTCACAAGCGAAAGCGATGTCAAGGTACTACAACCCTCTGTTTTTACTCCTTGTAGATGCTGATTCTCTTTTTCCGCCTTTGTTCATTAGAACCCTGCATTAGCTTCACAAATGTGTTAAAAAATTATTCTTTTTGTTCCACTTTACTTTTTTTCCCTGCTGTTTTTTTTTCTTATTATAGCTATTAGGATACTATATTTAGAATCTGATGTATCCAAAATACCCAAAGCAGTGTTTTGGATACATACATTGTGTCTCATGTTAAAGGAACACTCCACTATTTTTGAAAATAGGCTCATTTTCCAACTCCCCTAGAGTTAAACAGTTGAGTTTTACCGTTTTCTAATCCATTCAGCCGATCTCCGGGTCTGGCGGTAGCACTTTTAGCTGTAGCTTAGCATAGATAATTGAATCTGATTAGACCGTTAGCATCTCGCTCAAAAATGACCAAAGAGTTTCGATATTTTTCCTGTTTAAAACTGGACTCTTCTGTAGTTACAGCGTGTACTAAGACCGACGGAAAATGAAAAGCTGCGATTTTCTAGGCCGATATGGCTAGGAACTATACTCTCATTCCAGCGTAATAATCAAGGAACTTTGCTGCCGTACCATGGGTGCAGCAGACGCAATGATATTACGCAGCATTTCATTTTCCGTCGGTCTTAGTCAAGTCTTAGTCAACTACAGAAGAGTCAAGTTTTAAATAGGAAAAATATCGAAACTCTTTGGTCATTTTTGAGCCAACACCACCAACACCAAGGACACAAATAATCAGTGAGGAACTCATAGCTCAACAATAAACCATGAGAAAACATGCTCAAGTATGTAAACTTGCAGCAGAACTATTTTAAATTTGATTATTTATAATTATTATTATTAGTCTTTTTTTGACAGTTCTGCAGCTGTTCCATTAGCCTCCCTTAAGTGTTTTCTATAGCCTAACGGTTTTCTATGGGGGAGAAAAAGCTTAACGTTGCATTCATGGCTATCTGCTTTACTGATAGTAATGCTATTAATAAGGTTATTAATATTACAATTGTTATTAGTATTAATATAATCTATAAATACTGAATTGGGCCTCCAATGTCACTGTTATAGTACATTAAGCCACATTAAGCATTTTAGAACGTCCCAAAACCATGCCTTAACTATAAGCAAAGCTGACTGGATTTGAACTTGAGTCTAATTTTAAAATAAAACTCTATGTACCGCTCCATTGTGAACGTACGAGCAGTATGAACCACTAACTTACAAGCTGTAAAGTAAACAGGAAGTGTTTGTCCGAACTCAACTGGTTTTGCGAGAGAACGCAAAAAAAAATTTCCACCCTCCCCAATTTTTTTTCCCACCACCATGTCCCTTTAGGGGCTCCGTAGCATTGTATGTGAATGGTGAAAAAACACACTTTTTGCATTTTTTTCCCCAAAATGTGCATGCCTGTAACTCAAGAAATGTTAAAGATATCTTAATATCCTTTTAGAGTCTGGTTCTTAACAAATGTTTATCTTCATTATCTTCATTTATCTTCTATGTGATTCAGTTCCAGAGATACAGTGATCTCATTGTGGCTCCATGAGTAAATTGTTCAGTTGTACACATATTTAAATGTGGGTCACTTTGTATAGAGCTAATACTTTTTTTTTTTTTCATTTTAAAGACAAATGCCTGAGGAACAAATAATGTTGAAACTGGAATCTAAACAATTGCAAAAAATATTATTTTTAGAGAGTTTTCATAAGTAACCACTGAAAATGGGTAAAATTCAACAGTGCTTCATGAGTTACAGGCACATAATGCAAAGCTGTATGGAAAGTGACCCACATTTGGTTTAACAATTTACTCCTGAAACCACATTGAGATCCCCATTTCCAGACCTGAATCATATAGGGCCTTAAAAATGAAAATACCAAAATAAAAGTTTGTTAAGAACTGAATTCTCAAAGGATTTTAAGATATTTGTAATATCTACAGATAGGCAAGAAAACGTTTGGGGAAAAATGCAAGAAGTGCCACCATTGGCATATAATGCAACAATGATTACTAGTCAACAGATTTTACTACTATACCTATCAGTCTCTGACCAAAAAAAATAATGCTGTAAAAAGTTATTTATTTCCTCCCTCTGTAAGTAATGTAATTGTAATTTGTACTAAATAATTAATATAAACATTTGAACAAAAGTATAAGTGTACATTTAAACCATCCATAATGTCTTTTAATGAAGACTTTTAATGAAGTGAACTATCAAACGCAAACTGAGGGATGACATTATTATTATTTTTTTGTTATCAATAGACACTGGAACATTGCAATATATATATATATATATATATATACTGTATATATATATATAATGTGAGTAGAAACTGATATTGATATTCTGTGCATGTTATGAACAGTGATGTGTGTTACTATATAGCCATGTCTTTGAATGTAACGAGTGTGGTCTTCTTTCCTAAATGTCGTCCAGCCATTCACAGTGTGCAGTTGAGCCGCAGTCATGTGGACTGGTACAGTGTGGATGAGGTGTATCTGTATAGTGACGCCACCACGTCTAAGATCGCCCGCACTGTCACGCAGAAGCTGGGCTTCTCTAAAGGTGAGTGGACAGAGTGTACACACAGTAATCAACCTGCTGTTCAATCCCAGCTGTATTTTTAGGCACTTTTGTTATATTCCTTTTAAAAAAACTCTCCAAACACGCAGGACTTGTATAGACAGACTTGTATTAAAAAAAAAGCATCAGCTTTTCTGATAATATGATGGCAGTGTTATTTTAGTATCATTGTGATACTTTTAAACTTTTTATGAATATTTAAAAAAAAATTACATTTAAAATTAAACATTTAATTTTAAATTAAAATGTAAAATATATATGATCATTTTAGTCAATGTTATTTTATTTTTGTGTGTATTTTTGTTTTTTCAAAAATATGTCTTTATAAGTTTTATTAATTTTCAAGTCATTTTATTTTAGTTATTTTATATTAATAAAAAAGGGGAAACACTTTAGTTTAGGGACCAATTCTCACTATTAACTAGTTGCTTATTAGCATGCATATTACTAGCATAGTGGCTGTTTATTACTACTTATAAAGCACATATTCATGTATTATTCTGCATGACCATATTTTAGATCCCTTAATCCTAAACCCCATGCCGAAACTTAACAACTACCTTACCAACTATTAAAAAGCAGCAAATTAGGAGGCAAAAGTTGTAGATAATGGTTAGTTAATAGTGAGAATTGGTCCCCAAACTAAAGTGTGAACAAAAAAGTAATATTAAGTTTTATATTTATTTTATTTATTTTTTAATGTTTATGTTTATGGTTTAAGTTGACTATAATATCCCTGTTAATATTTTACAATGAGGTCCTATTAGTTAACATTAGCAATGCATTAACTAACAATAAGTAAAACTTTTGTTACAATATTTATGTTTGTTAGCGTACAACATTTGATTTGAGCAATATATTAGTAAATGCAAGATTTGGTTTTTAAAAAGCCTTTTTCCAAAAGGTACATCTGGAAAAAGGGGGGTCGTCTTATAATCAGGGTCGTCTTATATTCGGGCCAATACGGTAATTAACATTAACTAAGATTTATAAATGCTTTGAAATATTTTTATTGGTTGTTCATGTTAACCAGGGCTGTACGTTAACTTTTTTTTCACATAGCACTGGTGCTACAGAGATTGAAAGTTTTGTAGCACAGGCCAAAAAGTTGTAGCACAAGTATAAAATGTCTGTTATCATGTCTGAAAACAAACACATGGAGTTCATCACTTAAACAGGCACTGATGTTCCACACAGAGCACAAAAAATACAAACCATCAGGAAAATTGTTTTTAGACAACGTTTTCTTAATTTGCTGTATGAACATGCAAAACTGTATCGCACGCGTGCTACAGTGGTAAATTTATTCATCGCACAGACCAGTTTTTTCGTAGCACGTGCGACATATATGTCGCACTGTACAGCCCTGATGTTAACTAATGTTAACAAATAGAATCTTATTGTAAAGTGTTACTATGACCATGTATGATGCAAATAGCCAAGGTAGGATATTTTAAGGTATTTTTTGTGTCCGCAATATTTTTATAATGTTTTAATCTTTTCATAAAAAGCAGTAGAGGTACAAGAGCCCATGTTATAATGTGAATATAGTCACAGATGCAGAGGCTGCATAAACGCTATTTATGTGTGACTGTATGAATAAAACAGCACAGCTCTCATAACGTGTGTGGTGTGGTTGTGCTCAGCCTCCAGCAGTGGCACCAGACTGCACCGCGGCTTTGTGGAAGAGGCCTCGCTGGACGATAAACCCCCTCAGACCACACACATTGTGTTTGTGGTCCATGGCATTGGACAGAAGATGGACAAGGATCGTATCATCAAAAACACTGGCATGTAAGTCCTCAGGAGAGCTGTTAGTGATAATGAAGTCCTCAATGATATGCAGTGGTGAACAGCTATAGTGTATAAAATAGGAAAATATTTGGATGAATGTGTTCATGTAAACACGTTCAGAGCTCCTGGTTTGCATTTTCTCACAAAATGTGTGTTTCTCATGTTTATCACTTAATAAGAGTCAACACCTTGATACTGCTTTGACCAGTATATTATAAATAGTTACAGCTCCAACATTCACTTATGAATTAATTTAAATTTCAGGATGCTTTCAAGCTGATTTTCCCAGTGGGACAGGCGCTGACGAGAAATAGGTTTACCCCTATGAGAATCAGCCCATGAAACAAATAACTGATTACTAGTGGTCGACCGATATATCGCCAAGGCCAATACATCGCCCGATATTTGGCATTTTTAAAATATCTGCATCGGCTGATAAGTTTTTCTGGTTGGCCGATGTGTTCAAGGCGGTACTTTTATTTTAACGGCGCTGAGTGAACGCCAGCGCCTGAACACAGTGGTCACATTCTCCCTCTTGTAGCGAATAAGAGGGAGAATGTGAACAGTGTCGTCGTTCAGTTCTGTCTAATATGAATTGAAGTCTATCTAATAATCAGATAGAACTGTTAAACAAAGGAATTAAAATGTATACAAAAAGTATTATAACGATTGCTTTAATATTATTAGTAATAGAAAGGCAAACATTATACTACTTTCTCATTTGCCATCAGCATATTTATATACGCATTTATATCATTTAAACAAATCTTTGAATGACTAATGAACATTTAATTTCACAAACCTTGCAGACTTAGTCGAATCTAGTTGAAGTGTGCATTTGTATCCTGCATGATCGCGTGTTCTCTGGGTGACGGTCAGTCTGTGCAAATTGAATGCTGATAGGAGGAGAGTTCTGCTTGACTGGAAACACGCGATCGGCAAACTTTAAACTAGTGATTTCAAATTATGCTGCGCTTTATGCATTTGCCCGCTGTCATATTCATCTCATTATTTATTTATTTGTGAAAATAGTATGTTTATTTTACACAATTATTTTTAATCCATTTTCAAATGATTTAAAATTTCTTAAATATAAATTAAAATAAATAAAATTATATCGGCCATCGGCCACCCTGCTTTCCAAGATATCGGCATCGGCATCGGCTGTCAAAAAACCAATATCGGTTGACCACTACTGATTACTCTTCCGCAGCGCTTTCGTTCTGTTTACATAGTAACACAATGCACGGACAGGGCACAAACAGTGAAGCCACTCTTCTTCTGGTGACGAAAAGGGTGGTGGATGAAAAGCCAATAAATCCACTTGATTACAGGCTAGAGCTGACTCGCTCACCTTAGGCACGAACGCTGTATTAGTTTTGAGAGACACTCTGGAGTAATCCATAGTGAACTGCATACAGGAGTTATGAACTGACAAAGCATGAAGTTCACTAACCCGCTTTGCAGATGAAAGAGCCAGTAATAATGCAGTCTTTACCAAAAGGAGCTTCAGATCGCTGCTGTCTATAGGTTCAAAAGGTGTACGAGATACTGTGTACTGTGCGTTAAGTACTACAGACAGATCCCACGGCGGAATCAGTGGTTTTGACACCCTGTTCAAATGCCACGCACCGCTCATAAACCTGCATACAAGCGGGTGTCGACCCATAGTGTTATTTGTCAATCCCCACATGACACGCACAAATCGCCGCATGATACACCTTAATGGCAGAAAAAGCTCTGCCTTTATCCAAAAGTTCTTGCAGAAAACAACACATCTGCGACAGAACAGAGAAACAGAACAATGTGCTTATGCGCGCACCATTGCTCGAAAACATTCCATTTCCTATCGTAGGCAGAGCGCGTCGAGGCAGCCCTCGCATTCTGAATTGTCTCGATCACCCTTGGAGGCAAACCAGTAGCATTTAAGTTTAACCTCTCACGGACCAAGCCCAAAGAGCAACTTTGTCCGGGGCGGGGTGAAAAATCTCCCCGCGCGCTTGTGAGAGGAGGTCTCTGCGCAGCATAGGAGCTGCGCATAGGAGTTGCATTATCTCTGTCAGCCACAATTTCCCCGGCCAGTTCGGGGCAATCAATATGACTGAGTGACCGCACTCCCTTACTCTTCTTAGAGTTGGTATGATCAGACTTAGCGGAGGAAACGCGTAAAGCAGTACATTTGGCCACGGGTGCACTAAGGCATCCACACCCATAGGTGCACCGTCTCTTGCTAGCAAGAAGAACAGAGGGCAGTGAGTGTTTTATGCGATGCGAAGAGATCTACGGCAACGCGGCCGAATCTCTTTTACAACTGGCCCACTACCTGAGGGAGGTGTGTCCATTCTCCGTGCCAAGGATTCCCCCTGGACAGGAGATCCGCCCCCCGCATTCATTATTCCTGGTACGTGCGTTGCCCGTAATGAATGATAAAGAGAAAAAGTGTTTCCTGCCCCACACAATCAGTTTCTGTGCCAGACTGTGAAGCTAAAGGAGAGTGTGTGCCCCCTTGGCGATTTATATAAGCTACCGTGGTCATATTGTCTGATCTGATCAAAACGTGGTGGTTCCGCAGAAACTGCACAAAATGTTTCAAAGCTAGAAACACTGTTAACAGTTCTAGATAATTTATGTGCGCGCTCTGCAGCGAGACGGGCAATTTCCCTTTCACTATTCTGCCCTCACACACTGCACCCCAACCTCAAAGTGACAGTCCGTCGTTACCACCTTCCTCATGGAAACTGCACCCAGCGGATTCCCTGATTCGAGGAACAAGCGGTTTCTCCAATGGCGGAGAGCACGCATGCAAAGTGGTGACACCATCACTCTGTGGTTGAGGTGGCGTTTTGGACATAAGTGTTGTGCCGCTGTCCAATTCTGAAACTCCCTCATTCGCAACAGTCCCAAAGGAATAACCAAGACTGTCGAGGCCATCAGCCCCAGAAGGCGTAAACACAGTCTGAATGGTACTTTGTTCCCTTCTTGAAACAGGGACAGACAGCTGCGACCTGATGCGCTCCTCTTACAGAAATGCTTGATACCGATCTGAGTTCAGTCTCCTGATGAATCTGTGTGAATCTCCTCCACATCTCCTGTGTGGGCACCAGGCAGCTTTTTGTCTCGTTTATCTTGAAACCTAAGCTCTCCAAATGAGACACAAGCATGTGTCTGTGTCTGCCTCCGCTTGCTGCCATGACGGAGCGCAGAGGAGAAGATCGTCCAAATAAGATGACACTCTGAGACCCGCTGTTCTCAGCGGTGATAGAGCCGCTTCTATACATTTGCTGAACGTTCTTGGAGCTAATGAGAGCCCGAACGGAACAGTCATAAACTTGTTGGCTGTGCCCTGATAGGCAAACCTGAGGAATTTCCTGTGTGCCGGGTAGATGTGTATATGGAAATATGCATCTTCCAGATCGACTGAGGTGAACCAGTCTTTCTCGCGAATAAAATGTGACCGTGCTTTGAATGTGGGCATTTTGAACTTGTATTTTCTGAGGTGTTTGTTCAGGTTCTGCAAATCCAGAATGGGACGGAGACCTCCCCCTCTCTTGGGAATTACAAAGTACCGGGAGTAAAAGCCTTGCTGGCTGTCCTCCGGCGGTACAACTCGAATTGCTCTTTTCCATATTAAAGAGGCTATTTCTTCCTCTAAAACTTGAGCTGACTCCCCTTCTGCGGCTGATATCAACACACTGTTGAAAACTGGTGGTTTTACAGAAAACTGCAGACGATAACCCCTCAGTATCGTAGATAAAACCCAGGGGTGTACTGCGCATGCGCGCCAGCTCTCTGCGTGAGCAGCGAGCGGACCGCAGCGGCTCTCGTCCACTAATGGCGCGGTCGCACCATCCTGCGGGGGAGCTGGGGATTGCAGCTCTGAATTGAGTAAGTTTGGTTTTGTTTGTGTTTTTATTTTCAAACCTTGCTGTGCCCTCGGCCCACTGCCTGGATGCACAGGGAATTTGTTTATTTTCACACCACACATATTTCCTTGTGAACAGCGCTCTGCCCTTTCTGGCAACTCCGTGGGTGGAGAACTTCTTTGTGGGGCACTGGGGGAACTGGTGTGAACTCCACACCTGAACTGGTCAAAAGAGAACTTTTTGACATTTCCTTGAACGATTCCCAAGTCCAACGCCTTCTCTTGGCGGGAGGGGGAGAAAATAACCACTCTTTTTGAGGGAGGATAACAACAGATACTCCAAGAGTGCTGTTGCTCGTCCCCTCATCCAGAACATGAGGACGGGTTAGGTTGCTTGGTGTTTCTTCCCTCTCTGAGGGTTTGCCGGTCTGTGTCTAGCTGCTGCTGCTGCAAAGGAAGGTTTCCCCCTTGGCTTTGCTGGCTAAGGCCGTGCCTCAGTCTGTTGAGGCTGAGGAGGTCTGGGGCTCCTGAAAACAGACTGACCACTTCTGAGAGGGGCATCAAAACCAGGGCGTGCTAATGGAGAAGCCATTAGCCGAATGGGTTTTCGGGGGAGGCAAGCTTTGAAAGCCTCACCCTCCTGCTTCCTCAGATCACACCGCTGGCGCATAGCAGTGACTGATGCTCCGAAAAGGGCTTTGGGCTCAACCAGGGCATCCAGGAAATCAGCTTTCTCTCTGTCAGATAGTCCTGAAAGTCCCAGCCAGAGAGCTCGCTCGCCAACCACTGCCAAGCCCATGCTGCGGCCGCAGCTCTGGACTGCGCCCCTGGAGGTTCTCAGGTTGAGATCTGCAATAACGCAGATCTCTTCCCAGAGAGCTGGGTTTGGTGACCCAGCATCCATTTGTCTCCTCATCTCCTCCATGAGCTCTACTTGATAAGCAGTGAGGCGAGAGGTAGCATTCAGAGCCCTCACTGCCAGAGCAGAGGAACGATAGATCTTCTGAAAAACTGAGGTTGTTAAGTGCTCAGTACGTCCTGGCAGTGAAGCTGAGGCAGAAGAAAAGCTGCTCTGCGATTAGGGTTAAGATGATGAGCCACTGACAGCTCAACAGGAGGTCGACGGCAGTTGCTTGCCATCATATAGGTCTCTCTCCGTTCCCTGGCCCGCCTGCTGCGACGGCCATTCAATAAAAATTTTATTGACCCTCACCCTCCTGCACATTTCGAGCAGATCGAGCTCCACTTGAACCGAGGCCGGGGACCCTTCGCTTAACGCGCTTCCTGGACAGGAGGACATCGTTGGTAGGATCGTGTCGTCATCATCCTCCTCTCCATCCTCCTCCAACAGACGAGTGATCACTTCGTCATCATCCTCCTCCTCCTCTCTTCCCTCTGACAAGATCGGGAAAAGAGGAGGAAGCTCGGGGGAGACTTCATCCATAAACTCGCCCCAGCTGCATGACACAGGTGGCTCTTTGGTCAACGTGGTCGACGGAGAAAGGGAGGGGTCTCCTTTATTAGCGGCCGCCACCCGCACTCTTCTCTCCAGAACCCTTGACGGGAGAAGGGAACAGTGCGGACAGCACTCGGGGTTCACGAGTGCTGCTTGAGCATGTCTCACCCCCAGGCATACAATACACTGGGGATGAGAATCCCTGCCTGAAATACTTGCTCCGCATGCACAAGGACGCGAGGCATCTTTGTATGATATAAAGATCAGTGATATATATGAGGGAGGCGGGACTCCCGCATCACTGTCGTGATTGGTCTGTCAACAGACAGACGTGGTGTAATCGGTGCTTCCAGGATTGGTAACGCCTGAGGCGATTCCCATAGTGAGATACCGAACGAATGTTTGAAAAATAACCTTCCTTAAAAAAAAAAAAAAAAAACAGAAATGTTTTTATTGTTTGTTTACTATTATAGCATTTATTAATATTTCAAATTAGCTTTTATTTTATATTTTCATATTTTTTATGTTTTCATTTTGGTTTTAGTAATTGTGTTTTTAGAATTTGTAATTTGTTTTGCTCTTTATTATTCGTAAAAACGAACAAACGAACACAATGTTCAAACAGTACAGAAGACATTTCTAAGAAATTGAACAAAATACAAAAAAAGATAACTTTTTTTATTTAAAAAAATATTAGTCTTTTATTGGCATTTTTATTTGTCTTTGTTTTAATATTTCTACTATTTCTATAATCTTTCTTTAAATTTTAGCATTTCAACTACAACTTTATCACTTTGTTTCCAACTATTTTAATAGTTTTAGTTGTAGTTAACAATAATTATTTTTGAATACTTATTCATTACACCAAATACACAAAATAATGTTCTTTTTAGCAGCATCATATGACCCCTTTAAAGTGTGCACGTTTTGAAGGGTAATGTGATTTTCTGTATGTAACCTTGTGTTTGGTGTGTTCAGGCTGCGGGAAGCTGTGAGGAAGATGGAGGAGAAGCACTTCGCTGAGCAAACAGAGGAACATGTGGAGTTCCTGCCGGTCGAGTGGCGCTCTAAACTGGCTTTGGACGGCGGTAAGACAGACGCCACACCACACCACGTGTCTGTCTGCATTCACCCTCTGAACAGCTGCTGTTATCACACACTCTGTGCTTTTACCTTTTGTTCAAAAGCACACACATGCTGTTTTAGTGGAGAGCAGAAGAATGGCAGGAGAATATAATACAGGCCATAAACTCATTTATCATCTTTCATCCCTCCATCAGCTGTGCAACCGAAACAGCTCAAACAATGACGGACATTAACATTAATAACGAAATGATGACTGAAAAAATACATGAGCCTTTGTATGCATATTTTGAGAGCGTTGTCCTCTTCAAATGCAGACACAGTGGAGTCAATCACACCAGATAAAGTGAGAGGCCTGAGAGATTTACTCAACAGCAGCGCCATGGACATCATGTACTACACCAGCCCTCTCTACAGAGACGAGGTGACCCACATTCATGATGAATAGTTATATTTTCTCACCCTCGCGTCATTCCAAACTTGTACTGAAATTCAGAATAATGTTCATGCTGTTCTTTTCCACACAATTAAAGCATATACACTAGTAACGAGTGGCTGTCAAGCACTAATACGTTGATCACATAAAGCTATGAAACTTTTAAGGTGCATTTTTGTGGTATTTTTTGGAGCTCGACAGTCTCTAGTTACTATATACTTTTATTGTACGGAAAAGAGCTGCGTCAGCAAACCATCTCCTTTTGTGTTTCACTAAAGAAAGTAAGTCACATTAGTTTGGAATGAGATGAATGTGATTATTTATTACAGAACGTTCATTTGGGGGTGAGTTAAACTAGCGTTCAGACGTTTGGGGTTAGACAGTTTTTAATGTTTTTGAAAGAAGTATCTTCTGCTTACCAAGGCTGCATTCATTTGATCAAAAATACAATAAAAACAGTCATATTGTGGAATATTATTACAATTTAAAACAGCTGTTTTCTATGTGAATGTATTGTAAAATGTAATTTATTTCTGTGATGTGCAGCTGTATTTTCAGCATCATTACTCCAGTCTTCAGTGTCACATGATCTTCAGAAATCATTCTAATATGCTGATTTGCTGCTCAAGAAACATTTCTGATTATTATCAATGTTGAAAACAGTCGTGCTGCCCAATATTTTTTTTTGTGGAAATAGTGATACATTTTATTTTTCAGGATTCACAAATGAATAGAAAGTTCAAAAGAACAGCACTATTTTGACATATAAATCTTTTGAAACATTATAAAAGTCTTTACTGTCACTTTTGATCAATTTAATGCATCTTTGATGAAAGAAAGCATTAATTAATTACTTAAAAAAATCTTACTGACCCCAAACATTTGAACAGTACTATATATCTTCCTATATAGCTGACGTATAAAGTATTTTGTTTATATATGCTCTAATGTTCATCCTTCCAGATCACTAACGGTTTGACGCAGGAGCTCAACCGCCTCTATTCTCTCTTCTGCTCACGAAACCCCGAGTTTGAGAGCAGAGGCGGCAAAGTGTCCATCATCTCCCACTCGCTGGGCTGCGTGATCACCTTTGATATCATGACAGGCTGGGATCCTGTGCGCTTCTGTCTGCAAGAACATCGGGATCAGCTGGAGGGTGAAGATTTGCACTGGACCACTCATGAAGAGCGCCACCTGCTGGAGGAAGTGCAACTAACCAGACAGAGGTAAGTAACTGCGTAGTAATGCGGTGAGTTTTGCATTAAACAAGCACCACTCATTCTTCATGAAAATATAAATCTTATATCTTGCAATTAATCTGTATCTGTGACAGGTTACGAGAACTGCAAGATCAACTTCAGGGCCTGAAGGCAGCAAAACCTACACCCTTTCCTACATTAACATTTAAGGTGATGTAGTGACATTAAAGGAATATTTCACCCAAAAAAGCTGAAAATGTGCTCATTCTCAGGCCATTCAAAATGTAGATGAGTTTGTTTCTTCATCAGGTTTGGAGAAATGTAGCATTCCATCACTTGCTCACCAATAGATCCTCTGTAGTGAATGGGTGCCGTCAGAATAAGAGTCCAAACAGCTGATAAAAACATCACAATAATCCACAAGTAATCCACAGCACTCCAGTCCATCAGTTAACATCTGGAGAAGACAAAAGCGGCATGTTTATGAGTCCATTAGTCCATCAGTTAACATCTGGAGAAGACAAAAGCGGCATGTTTATGAGTCCATAATATTGCTCTCTCCAGTGAAAAAAGTGGTCTGGTCTGAATCAGGAGAGAAATCTGCACAGATCAAGCACTGTTTACAAACTAAAACAAAACAGCTCTAAACAAATTTGTGGGTGGGTTTTGATGTGAGAGACAACAGGAGATGGACTTTTCCAATGGAGGAAGCGTTATTATGGATTATGGACTCGAAGGATTTGTTTCGTACAAATGCAGCTTTTGTCTTGTCCAGATGTTAACTGATGGACTGGAGTGCTGTGGATTACTTGTGGATTATTGTGATGTTTTTATCAGCTGTTTGGACTCTCATTCTGACGGCACCCATTCACTGCAGAGTATCCATTGCTGAGACACTGATGCAATGCTACATTTCTACAAATCTGATGAAGAACAAACTCATCCTAATCTTGTATGACCTGAGGGTGAACACATTTTCAGCAAAGTTTTATTAACTTGGTTTTCTGCTCTCTCATACAAATAGCACATCTGTACAGTATCTCTACAGTATATGATAAAGCCCATTAAATAATTTGCAGGTGGAGAACTTCTTCTGCATGGGTTCTCCTCTGGCTGTGTTTCTGGCTTTGAGAGGCATCCGGCCCGGAAACACCGGTGACCAGGACCACATCATGCCCAAATCCATCTGCCGGCGCCTCTTCAACATCTTCCACCCAACAGATCCTGTGGTAAGACCACGTCACTGCATCTCAGTCTGTCAACTTGCAGTGCAAGGGATTCATTTAGCTTTTTTTGTCATATATTTCATTGTCTGACAGGCCTATCGACTGGAGCCTCTTGTTTTAAAGCACTATAGCAATATTGCACCTGTCCAAATACACTGGTGAGTCTTGATATCTTATTATTTGGGGAGAGTTTATACAGTCCTAATCAGGAACATTGATTTACATGCTTATGAAATGTAACATTATATTTTATATTTTCCATTTGACCTTCATTTTTCAGTATCTTAATTATTTTTGTCCTATTTGTAGTAGTGTTTAAAGCAGTGGTTCTCAGCCTTTTTGACACAAAGGCCCCCTGTTGTCCAATATTTGAGCCCCCGATCATATAAGCTAAAATATTTTCGGATGAACTTTTTGTTACGTTTTTTTTTTTTATTATTATTATTAACAGAAACTGAGAGTGTTGATGTATTAAACTAATTAGCCATAGTTAATTTTATGATTCCAGAAGTTTCAAGAACTGTATGTGCTTTAATAAACAAATAGTTATTGAGGTAGAAACGAGTTTACATGTTGATTTTATGTGTTCTTACTAGTGCTGTCAAACAATTAATCACAATTAATCGCATCCAAAATAAAAGTTTTTGTTTACATAATATATGTCTGTGTACTGTGTATATTTATTATGTATATATAAATACACACACATGCATGCATTTATTTAAGAAAAATGTTGTTTATACATTTAAAAATGTATATATAATATCAATTATATGAATATAAATAAATACATGGAAATATTTTCAAAATATATACTGTATTTATATATACATAATAAATGTATAAATACTGTATTTATATATACATAATAAATATACACGGTATACACACATATATTATGTAAACAAAAACTTATATTTTGGATGCGATTAATCGTTTGACAGCACTAGCTCTTAGTATTTTAATTATATTTGTTATTTTATTTCATGTTATGTTTTAATTAATTTATAGTTACAAACCCACACACTACCTGTCAAAAGTTTAGAATAATTATGATTTTTTTTTTAATGTTTTGAAAGAAGTCCCTTTTGATCTCTTATGATTCTTCAGGAATCATTCTAATATGCTGATTTGCTGCTCAAGAAACACTTCTGATTATCAAAGTTGAAAACAATGGTTCTTGTCTGGTCTTCTCACAAAAATATTGTGACGAGAGGGGCAGGGCCGAGAGCCGTGGGAACGGAGCGAGGCCGGTGGAGTAATTGATAATGAGCGTCCGCGAGGGCCATGATGGAGAAGTCCAGGCCTGGTCCTCTCTCGTCTTTCACTGTCGTCACTCTTCCTTTTATCCTTCCGGAGCTCCTCCGTGGGACTCGAGACCGGTGAGTGGCGCAGGTGTCGTGCATTAGCATTTACTCCACCGGCCTCGCTCCGTTCCCACGGCTCTCGGCCCCGCCCCCACTCGTCACAAATATATAGCAGCAAAAACTGCTATAACACTAATAATAAGAACCATTATTAATAACAACTGGGCACCAATAATAACTGGTGATTTTGCTGTGGGCTCCAGAGCCCTGGTTGAGAATCACTGGTTTAAAGTTTAAATTGGCCAGAACGTTAGGCTTCTCTGTTATGATTCTGGATTTGTGTTTTGATGTATTGTTTTGAAGGTGTAACACCATCAGCCCCACCCCGTATGATGAGATCAGACCCAGCCATCTAAGTGTGAGCAAGAACGCAGCGAGCGACACGGAGAACGGCTCCAGTCCCAGCAGCTCACCTGTGCTGGTCACGAGACACTACGGAGAGTCCATCACCAGCCTGGGCAAGGCCAGCATACTGGGTACAGCTGACTACATACTGAATTAAACTACTATGAAATAGGAGTGTGCGATATATATCGTCTGCGATAATACCGTAATTGTTGTTTTAACGATGTATGATTTGACATTATCGAGTATTTTGCAAAAACCATTCAAAACACCCCTACAGAGTGCACGCATACATTACGTGAAGTCTAGACTAGTGCGAGTGCGTTCTTTCACTGCATGATTCAGTCTAATAAAATGCATTTAGATTGATCACAAAATTCAAGATATGGGGACAGAAAATGTATGTATTTATATAATTTCATATAGTTAGTAATGTTTTTTTTCTCTCCAAAAATTACCATGATTACAAATGTAATACTGATTATTTACAACAGTTCAAACAACAAGAAGTTAATTAAGAGACTTAGACACCATTTTTTTGCTCAATTTCGACAACAAAAATAATTCCAAACACAGCCACAGCACTGTTTTGCGTCTCTGAGCAACATGACGGTGTTTGGTTCCTGAATGAATCAACCGTTTAAATGATTCGGTTCAATCGCAATGACTCACTTATTAACAGTGACTTGCTGCCACCTGCTGGTGGTTTTAATTTCACATTTAACGTTTCTTTTTATTATTTAAATAATTTCAAATAACAGTAT
>NW_015640442.1:288054-291963 GCF_001515625.1 Sinocyclocheilus rhinocerous | reverse complement strand
ATGTTGACGTCAACATGAAACGGCTTGGGATTCGTTTTAAAAACGACTCGTTTCAATGATTCAGAGTCGACTCTTTCTTTTGAGAGACAATAACTTTATACACGGTGCACTTTCAGATTTAAAACTTTGCAGGATGTTTTCATTCACTTAGAGCTGTGTTACACACTGCATGAAAGGTTATTTGCAAAAATCCATAATAGGGGCACTTTAATATATCAAAACATTATTTATGCATTTGTAATTGCAGGTTAAATGCATTCATGTTCTGCACTAAACAATAGTGTGTAAATAAATCTAAATGCCACTTCAGATGCAGCTTCTGCGTTTCCTCTACATTGCAACGATTGATACTGATACTGATACGTTTATTGATACTGATTTCATTTGCTTGGTAACAGCCCAGATGTCTTATTATTCTAATTCACTGATTGAATGTAAGAATTTGACTCAAAAGATAAAGCACACTTTTAGAAAAAGTAAAATGCTCATTAAAAGGTAAAAATCAATTTAAACTTATTGGAAAAGATGAATTTCTATCAGTGTGAACTGACCACCACACATAATATGAAGAATATCAAAAACTTTCAGCTGTTCACCGCAGTCCTTAAGATACCAGCACAATAACACACTCAAAAAAATCGTCTAATTATCATTATCGATAAAATCTCAGAAAATATCAAGATATAATTTTTTTTCAATATCGCACACCCATACAATGACCAGTACAGTAACTTTCAGAACTCATAATAACTTCTCCAGTCCATAAAGGGCATTTATTGAACTTTCTGACTTCAGACGGATGCATACATTACACACAATCACAAATTTGCATGCTTTTAATTAATGATTTCCCTGATCATACCAGTCTGATTGAAAGCTTATTTATTCAGCTTTCAGATGATGTATAAATCTCAATTTAAAAAAATGACCCTTATGACTGGTTTTGTGGTCCAGGGTCACATATTATACTTTATAGAAGTACTGTACATAGATGTCTTATAAACACAGAAGCAAAAAAAAAAAAAGTTTACCTGGTAGAGATCAAAGAGTGAAAGTGTATTACAGAAAAAGATGCTAATCAAAGTAATAGACAGATGGTTGTCTGCTAATCTTTAACCTTGTGTTTGCGCAGGTGCTGCGAGCATCAGCAAGGGCATCGGTGGGATTTTATTCTCTCGATTCTCTCGCTCACCCAGCCTGCCGTCGGCTGTGGATTCTGGGATTGGTGACAGTGAGGACAGCCAAAGCACTTTTGCATTTTCAGCCATATCTCCATCCTCTTTATTCGATGCAGCAGGTGTGTACAACCAACACTTGTGTTCTCTTAATGCAGTGACATGATGAAGTACAGTTACTGATCGAAAGTTTGGGGTCAGTAAGATTTTTTGAAGTAATTAATGAATGCTTTCTGTCAGCAAGGCTGCATTAAATTGATCCAAAGTGACAGTAAAGACATTTCTAATGTTGCAAGAGATTTCTGTTTCAAATAAATGCTGTTCTTCTGAACTTTCTGTTCACCAAAGAATCCTGAAAAATAAAATGTATCACTGTTTCCACAAAAATATTGTGCAGCACGACTGTTTCCAACACTGACAATAACCAGAAATGTTTCTTGAGCAGCAAATCAGCATATTAGAATGATTTCTGAAGATCATGTGACACTGAAGACTGGAGTAATGATGCTGAAAATTCAGCTTTGGTCACAGCAATCAATTACATTTTACAATACATTCACATAGAAAACAGCTGTTTTAAATTGTAATAATATTTCACAGTTTGAATGAAATAAATGCAGTATTGATGAGCAGAAGACACATTAAACCTTACCGACCACAGATCCTTTACTCATTCCAGACCTGTTTTGACTCTTTATTTTCTGTTGAACTCATACTGATCTTGCTTGTTGTGTGTGTCACAGTTGAGATGGAGCATCGCATTGACTATGAGCTTCGGGAGGGTTTGGTGGAGAGCCGCTATTGGTCAGCTGTGACCTCACACACGGCCTACTGGGCGTCCCATGACGTCGCCCTGTTCCTCCTGACCTTCATATACAAGCAACAGAGCACAGACCAGACACAAAACACCAGTCCCATGTAGCACAGACAGCACTTTCCACAATAAAGACTGTTGTCATCCTGTCCGCTCTGGGTCTCAAGGAGGCTTCAAAGAGCACTCGGTGCCTCTGAGTTTCCTAAGCCTTCTCAAACGCATGCAAAACCTGCAGCTCCCAACCTCATTATTGAGAATACCTATTATTTTTTATATAATAAGTCCAAAGAGTGCACCTGATCCATATGCAGCAGACATGCACAGTTTTGGGCTATGCAGGTCTTGGGGTCAAATCGAGTTCTTTATTTAGTCAGCAGCACATAACTGTGGAAGCCCGTTTCCGCCATGGATTAATAAATAAGGGAATTGCAACTTTTTTTAAATCTCAGAATTCTGACTTTTTTCTCACAATTGCGAGTTTACTGTATATAGTAATAACACGAATGCAAGTTATAAACTCGTAATTGCAAGTTTACATCTCACAATTCCGATTTTCTTTTTCTCCGAATTGCAAGATAAAATGTCTGAATTGTGAGATATAAAATCAGAAATGCGATAAAGTCACAATTACCTTTTTTTTTAATATCCTGTGGTGGAAACAAGCTTTCATGCACAATGAACCTCTAATAATGCCTGGCACTTATTTAACTGTGTACATTAGAGATTTTTTTTTAGATATTTTAGTTTTGACTTGAGGGAACAATGTCTCTTTAATGCAATAAGAAGCACAACTATATGTGTATTGTTAACAAAATTTTATTTTTATGCAGAAGGGTACTTGAGGTTTCTTTATTATGCTCTCACAACTACATTGATTGATGTGGTTTGACCTTATTTATTTATTTCTGTTACTGATGCAGTGCACATGATTATGAATGGATGGGCAGATAATTGAGTGTGCTGATGTCACAGTTTCTAGCCAAATCCTTCCCAGAGTTTGTGAGCAGGATGTGTTGATTGTGGAGAATCTTTCCAGATTTAAAAAGTAACGCAAAAGTAACTTAACACATTACTTTCCATAAAAAGTAACCAAGTAACATAATTAGTTACTTTTTTATGGAGTAACGCAATATTCTAATGCATTAATTTTAAAAGTAACTTTCCCCAACACTGACCGTTTTAAATAACATTTATAGCAGTTTTGGACCTCATATTACTCGAGAGACCTATGATTTAGAGAGTTTAGCCACTAGATGGCAGCCATCATTTGACACTTTTCTTTTTCCAGCAACCCTTTCTCATCTACAGATGTATCCACACAGCTACCAGTGAATTTGCATTGACTTTGCATAAGCTTAGAGTGAGCAAATGAGACGATATTTGTTCTTTTTATGTCTTGAGATACAATCATTGTTATATTTAAATGACTAAATAAATAAAAAAATCACATTAACAGGAACCACAGCTATTTTGCTCCATTTGATAAACAATGTCCTAGCACACTTTTTAGGGACAATTCTACGGTTTCAAAGTAAAAATGACTCATTTAAGCTCTGATGTGTGTAATAGTTCCCATCACAGCCCGCACACAGCCCACACACTCACAGCCCGCACAGACACACACACACACACACAGCAACACCTCTTCTTGTGAAGCTCTTCCACTTCATTTCCCTGCTCTGCCTCACGGCCTGTTTACATGGTAATTAAAACACAGCCTAAAAAGGCAATGGCTCCTTTGCCAGACACAGAGGAGGAGGTCAGAGAGAGAGAGAGGTTATAAATTCTTGTGATGCAGTCCACGACTCGAGCACAGATTCCTGCTCCGGAGTTCAGGAGAAGCTGGATTTCAGCTCTGTTTGACATATTCTAATGCATTTTAATGAAAGCGTTATCCTTGTTTTTTCTTTTTCTTCCCCC
>NW_015640442.1:284046-287979 GCF_001515625.1 Sinocyclocheilus rhinocerous | reverse complement strand
TTTTTTTTTTTTTTTTTTTTTTTTTTTCTGTTTTTTTTTTTTTTCCCCCCCCCCCCCCCCCCACACATCTGAAATAGCATATAGGTTTTATGTCAGCTGTAAAATACTGTATACTATTAACTGACTTCACAAGCAACTTCACATGATGATGATAAAAAATTCTACAGTATCTATAGTAAACATGAAATCAGATGAGCAGGGAAGGAGAATAGATAGATAGCTATACTAAAGGGCTTATTTAGAGTATATTTTACTTGTAAAAGAACTTATAGTCGACCATACAGGTATCTTACAACATTTTATTCCCATAAAAGGCAGTTAGCTACTATAGCCTTCACCCCTGTAGTCAAATAATATTCCAGATGGCCTGTTAACTCTTGGATTTACTCCCGCAGAAAAGCTTTGAAACACTAAGTGTGTGTTGTGTTTATTACTGTTAACTGATTAGTAATGCGTTACTTTACTCGTTACTTGAAAAAAGTAATCTGATTAGTTAGGTGAATGTCCAAAACATTTCAGGAAAAAAAACGTTGCATGAAAACGTTGCTCTCAAAAATAAAATATGTTCTAAGAACGTTTTGATAACGTTTCCATTAAGTTATGAAAACGTTATTTCTGAATGCTCTCTGAACGTTCAAAACGTCTAGTTTTTTATGTTTTTGTTTTGGTTATGTGAACGTTTCATTTTATAATTTTGCAAACATCATGGGGATGTAAGGCTACTTTTGAATCTGAAACAGTAACGTTAAAACATGTTAGGTGAACGTCCAAGTACGTTTCAGGAAAAAAGTCTTAACTGAACGATGTAAAAACAATGTTTTGTGCTTTTAAGAACGGTTAAGAACACCAATAAAGAGCAGAGAGGACCTCGCCAGGTTCCCTGTTAGCTGGCTTCACATTTACTTTAATTTGCATTTAATTTGTTCTTTTTTGAATTTCACACATTTACAGGAAGGTCTGATAATGTTCTCAACGATACAAGCGTTCTTTCTTAAAACAGTTACAAAGAAAAAGAAGCAAAACGCTTTGCTGATTTTTAACGATATAATTTAAATTAAATAATAAAAAAATACCTGACGTCCGTTATTTAGAAGGAACACGTCATGAAGTGATGATGGAAAGCGCGAGCGGAGCTTGAGTGACGTAATCTGAGGGCGGGAAGAGAGAGAGAGAGAGACCACTGGACTCCATTAACGCAAAACCCTTCAGGAGCTCCGCCGCTGGACTTTGGCGATTTTTCTTTTTTCTTTTGGGAACCTTCCTCATGATTGGATGTGTATGTGTGTGTGTGTGTGTCTGAGAGAGAGAGAGAGAGAGAGAGAGAGAGACCACTGGACTCCATTAACGCAAAACCCTTCAGGAGCTCCGCCGCTGGACTTTGGCGATTTTTCTTTTTCCTTTTGGGAACCTTCCTCATGATTGGATTAAATACGCGGTCGAAGGAAAGAAAACGCGTAGCCTGTTGAAGTTCTGGGAACTGAAGTGGTGTTTTGCGGATTTGTTTCGGCGTATTTGTGAAGGTTAGTGAACGCTATGATTTCACCCAGGCTCTCAGGATTTGTCTGGCGCAACTCTGAATAAAAATCTCTCTGTTGCGCTCCTCAAACCTTGCTGCTCACTTGGCTTCGAAAACGTATGCTCGTATTCAACCAGAAAGCGAGCGAACTGTAACTTTCTCAGTGGTTTCGGTGTGTTTTCTCTCATTGACCTGGCTGTCTTTATTTAGTTGGCGTTTGGAGCGGGGCTGCTGACGTCATCAGAGCCCTAGCTCAGAGTTGACCGTTAGTTGCTGGAGCTACAGGTTTAATTTCACTAAACTACAACCATCATGACCTCCAGTGTGACATTTTATTGCGATTTATTAAATTAGACGGCTGGTAGGATTTAACAACTTTAGTTCGCACAGGCTTCTAGAAATAATATAAATTCTATTCAGTTTAAATGGCATGACGAACGTTTCTGTGTAACGTTAACTTGTTCCAAAGAAGAGTTCGTTTGCTAAAACAGATAACTCCGTTTTTAACAATTTTCAAAAGTCATGTTTTTTCATTGTGCATTCCAATTAATCTCAATCAAACTGCAGTCAAACTAACAAAACAAAATAAAAACATGATAACATAATAAAAAAAAAAAACACGATTTGTGACAATTTTAAAAATTAAATTAACTTGTTCCAAAGAAGAGTTCGTTTGCTAAAACAGATAACTCCGTTTTTAACAATTTTCAAAAGTCATGTTTTTTCATTGTGCATTCCAATTAATCTCAATCAAACTGCAGTCAAACTAACAAAACAAAATAAAAACATGATAACATAATAAAAAAAAAAAACACGATTTGTGACAATTTTAAAAACGGAGTTATCTGTTTTTGCAAATAAACTATTCATATCTAATGTATGATGTCTAATATTTAATTATTCTAATACTATTATCCATTTTTCAGCGCTAAAGAGGTTTATTTATTTATACATTTGCAAATTTTTTCATTACAAATGAGGACAATGGAAGCAATCAAAATCAACAAAAGAGCAATGATATGCAAGTGCTATAACAAGTCTCAGTTAGCTTAACGCAGTATAAGTAGCAAGGTTGTTTTTTAAATCATATACTGAATAAAAAGAAAACAGATAGAATAGAAAAATAATAGACTACTAACAAACTATTCTGTTTGCATTGTGTATATTGCTGTTTGCTCAAAAAGTAGTGTGCTGCCTACCTGGAGAGCATCATAAGTGCACCCTGTAATGTCCAAAATGTTGTCTAGGTGGGAAGCTGACTAGCTTTTGAGATCTGTATTTCAGTCTGAAGAGCTTTGCTTTGATTTAGCCTGTAGGCCACTTGTTGCTGAAGTTGACAGATCATAATGGTTTTGATGCTGTTTCTATAGGATGGCGTTGGACGGTATACGGATGCCGGATGGCTGCTACGCAGACGGGACCTGGGAGCTGAAGATGCATGTCACTGACCTCAACAGGGACGTGTCTCTCAGAGTCACCGGGGAAATCCACATCGGCGGTGTGATGCTCAAACTCGTGGAGAAACTCGGTACGTATATACAGTTTCCACCCTTCAGGATGAGGTTGCAGTCTCAGACGCTCACGGCTTACTGTGCTTTCGTTGACTCATGGTTGGCTTACGCATGATTGTTCACTGGAAACTGAATAATAGTACACAGATTCAACTATAATTCGTCATACACTGAATTCAGGCGTCCAGCATAAAGTTAATGTGAAGTTAGAGGTGCTCTGTAGCTGGTATTCTTTCATTATTTATAATAATAAACCAATACATATAGACCAGACTGTTTAATTAGTTATTTCAGGGCTCTACGCTTACTTTACTTTTTAGGAGTGCATATGCTCCTAATCAAAAAAATTTAGGAGCACGGTCAAAAATTTAGGAGCACCTTCTAATCAATAATCAAAAATTCTGATCAAAAATTAACCTTCCCATTACGAGGTGATATTTGACTCCTTAAAGTGATTTACAGGGAATTTTGTTTTTACCTTTGTAATGGCATTTTTCTAACTTTATTAAAAGTGTCATCTTTTATGTCAAATTAAAAAAAAAAAAAAAAAAAGTATTTATAAGCTTTTTAACATTTTTAATTAAAACAACAGAATAAAAACAAGTAGAATAAGAATAAGTTACCGATCAAATGAAATTGGTATTTAAGATATGCTTTTGTACTACAGAGGTGGAACAGAAGAACACAAAAGTGGCTTGTATGTGTATTTTCAGACGTTTAATGAGGCTCAGATGCGGCAGGAGTGCAATTAAATTCATAAATTCATGTTGAGGTTTATGTTTTAAATATAACATTTTGAATATAGAAATATTAAATGATTTAAATAACAGAAAAGATACTTTAAAAATTAAACTAAAACTGCCAGCAGGTGGCGGCAAGTCACTGATTTTATCACTGAATCATTCA
>NW_015640442.1:282859-283944 GCF_001515625.1 Sinocyclocheilus rhinocerous | reverse complement strand
TGTGCTACAGAGTTGGCACAGAAGAACACACAAGTGGCTTGTAGGTGTATTTTCAGATGTTTAATGAGGCTCAGAGGTCGCATGAGTGCAATTAAATTCATGTTGAGCTTAATGTTTTAAATATAACATTTTGAATATAGAAATATTAAATGATTTAAATAGAAGAAAAGATACTTTAAAAATTCAACTAAAACTGCCAGCAGGTGGCGAAAGGCACTGATTTTCTCACTGAATCATTCATTTAATTGATTTGTTCGAACGGCTGATTCATGCAGGAACGAAGTACGTGACTGTCTTTATGAATGGGAAATTGAATCATTGACTCACTAGATTCGTTTAAAAATGCAGTTCATTCATAAACAAAACACCGCTGTGTTTGAATAGAGATGCGCAGCGGCTCAGCTGTGACTTTGTTTGAAACTATTTTCGTTGACGGAATAGAGCAAAATAAGGCAATTGTGTTGCAGTCACACATTATAAGTAACTTAATATTAACTTCTTGTTTAATGAACTGTTGTATTAAATCAATATCACATTTGCAAACTCATTATAATCTCAATAATCATTAAAAGCTGTCACTCATCTTAGTTCATCGCGATCTCACAAAACTCCACTATAATCGACGAAGCTCCTTACACTGCACAGTGAATCTCTTATTTACACTCTGTCTACACTTTGTTTGTTATAATGAGAGGTAGGGCTGGGCGATTTTCCCGATTTTATCGATTAATTCGAATTTATTGTTTTGCCACGATTTTATTTTTTAGAAATCGAGGAATCGCGATTTTGAATAGAAATATTACCAAATGTTAGAATTAGACACTTTGACAATATGCCGGTGATAACAGTAAAGAGAAACAAATGATCCAACCGCATGTCGGCGCACGTGATTAACCGCTCACGTGTGACGCGCTCTTTGAAGGACCATTAATTTAGCGCTAGGCGTCATTCACACAGAATGCGCTTATGTGTTGACAAAGATGTGACGCAGGCAGTGGAATAGGTAAAACATGCAAGAAGATGGGATCTTCTTTGTTTACAGCGGTAACCAAGGAAGCGCCGTATGTGGTGTTCCAGAAGCGTCT
>NW_015640442.1:272490-282013 GCF_001515625.1 Sinocyclocheilus rhinocerous | reverse complement strand
AAATCGAGGAATCGCGATTTTGAATAGAAATATTACCAAATGTTAGAATTAGACACTTTGACAATATGCCGGTGATAACAGTAAAGAGAAACAAATGATCCAACCGCATGTCGGCGCACGTGATTAACCGCTCACGTGTGACGCGCTCTTTGAAGGACCATTAATTTAGCGCTAGGCGTCATTCACACAGAATGCGCTTATGTGTTGACAAAGATGTGACGCAGGCAGTGGAATAGGTAAAACATGCAAAAACATTCTGGAAAAATCGAGATTTTAATTTTTTGCAAAATCGCCCTGCCCTAATGAGAGGATACGTCTGTGATACACGTTGTAAGTACGTTAGAAACCTTTGAAGCTCCCTCAGCGCAAACACAAATATGCTGATCAGGTCAGTCGCACTGGTGCTCCTAAATATGTTTTCATAGTTGAATGCAGTAGTTTTCAGTCGCAAATGCGATTGAAATGGTCGCACTGTAGAGCCGTGTATTTGTGTAATTTGAGACTATAAGCAGTGACTGAGCCATAATAGCAAAAGTGGTCAAACCCTACCAAAAGCCTTGTCTATGATTAGTACATATTTTTTTTGTAATATTGTGAATTTCCATAAATAATGCAGTGGATAGCTGTCATTAAATTGTATTGTTAAGGCCCATTCACACCGAGGATGTTAACTATAAATATAATGTTTTAATATTTGTTCTGGTTCTGTGGAAATAGTTGAGTTGACCCAGAGGAACGATTACTTTCAGATAGTTTTTTCCACACTAAAAACATTGACAGCCAATCAGAATCCACCGACTTTAAAGAGCTCCAGCATTTAAAGCAGCAAGCGACAGAACTTCATCTTGCACTTATAATAAACAGAACGGTATCATATGTTGTTGTGGATGCTAATATCGTTATGTTGGTGTGAACGGGCAGTCGTTTTATCAGCCACCCCGCTCTCTAGATGTTGCATCTGTTAATGAAAAACCTTAATGGTTGATTGCTAATTATTCCCTTGCATTTTTAAATGAGCGTGTTTGTGTCAGAGTTAGGCATGGGACGATAACCGGTTTCAAGGTATACCGCGGTTTGGAAAAGTCACGGTTTCAAAACCACTAAAATTTTCCGTTATACCGTTCCTGCGGTATGCGCAGTTTTTTTACGTGTAGTGAAAGACGGAAAGTGCAGGACTCCCTCAGTTGTGTGCAGCGAAGAACGTAGCGAGTCACACGACCCCTCCCCTTCCGGTTGGTGTGAGCGGTCAGAGTCACCTGTGTGTGGGATGTAACGTAGACTAACCATGTTCCGTACACAATGATGTTCCGTACAGATGACGTTTTAGCGCCGATCGCTAAATAAATACTTCCAAGTCGAACATAAACTATATATCTGTCATCTTCGGTTTTCTCCCTCTTTCACCCCCGATCAAGACAGAGACCCACCCGCCGTTTGTTTCAGTGTTGAAATAAATATTATTTGGCTTGCTACCGAGGCAGATAACATGGCTAATTAACTAGCTAACGTCAACTAGTTTCCTCCCTCACGTTACTTCACAGAGTGAGGAATAGCAGTCTAAGGTACGTGCTGTAGCCTACTTTTCTGCGATTTAGTACAATAATTACATTTAGCTGGTATCACGTCTGTCACAGGTTAACCTGGTGACTCTATAAACTTGGACTTACAAACATACACCCATGTCACTGATACTGTGCATTGCCGGCATTATTAACATCTGTGTACACCTCAGGAAAGTTTTATGGAGTTTTTGTTTTGTTTAGTCTAAAGTTTGTTGCTGCTGTGTTTTGTTATAGTTAGCTGCAGGTTTAGGCTCACTTAAGTGATTGCATTTAATTAAGAAGAATTTAATTATTTATTCTAATTATTTAGCCTGACATGTTTACTGTTCCAAAATGTTCTATATGTTTCTTAAAAATAAAATGTGTTCAGTGGAAAAAAAAGTAGTTTTTTTACCCAGACATTTAAAAAAAACATATTTAGAGCTGTAATCGCAATACCGTGAAACCGTGATATTTTTTTTAAATCTAAGGTTATCATACCGTCAGAATCTCATACCGGCCCATGCCTAGTCAGAGATTGAGACCAATTTATTTTGGTTAGAAACGAGGGTTTGGGATGGTATTAAATGTACCATAGTCTGCCTCCTCGCTGTTTCCTTGCAGTTCATTCTTGTTTTTTAGAGCTACAGAACAAATCAGCCTTTGTTTCCGTGCTCTTCCCACTCCATGAAGACAGGGTCATATGAAAGAGGAAGATGGAGAACACATGTCTGCTGATTCTCCCTTGTGAAGGCATCGCTGTATTAGCAGCTACATTTTTCTGCATGTGTTATTTGGTGTGCTTGTGAAACACTGAGATGAGACGACTCCTTAAATGCAGTCGGCACTTAAAAAGTGTTGCTGTGAACTATCAGCTGTGGCATCTGTTGTTTTCTCCTTTGCTGGTGACTGTGGTACACCGGGACCTCCTGCGGCTCTACCTTCATCTTTGAGCAACGATGTAAAAAACAGCTTTGTTTGAGGGTAGATGTGTGAGAAAACTCATTCAGGGTCTACTTACCCATGCATTAACCCTGTAAACTCTTCAGGAATGTGTAGTGGCGCTATGGCAGAGAGCTTGTGCTAGTTTAAAGCACATGTTAGCTACTAACCCCTCAGAGAGAGAGAGAGAGACATTCAAACATCATTTCTTCATGCATGCTGCTGGAGGATTCCTGCTTGGAGCAAAAGAGAAATGTTGTCGTACTCCTCTGCGCTTTTGGTTGATGAGAAATGTTGTCTGTTGGCTCATTAAACCAACAGCGGCACAGCTCTCGCGATGCCAAACACTACATAGATAATATGCATAAGACGACACATTATGCGATATACAAAACCAGTCCCAGCGTCAGAGCTTGCTGTGCTATTGGTCAGTAAAATCTTCCTTGTGGCCAACACAAAATTTGTGCAGTATGTAGAATTAGAAAACCTATGATTCACAAATGCCTACTCATCATTCACCCCCTGTGGGTTTCTTTATTGTATATTTTGCCTTCAGCTGCCATTGTGTGTAAGCACACTTGGCAATAAAGCTCTTTCTGATTCTGATTTCATTAGGAGTGCAGTACTCTTTGCTCCATTTAACTCTCTGCTCACTTTTGACCCTTTTCAAAATGGTTCTGTTTGGATCTGGATATGAGTGCTATTTTTGTCTGTTGGCTCATTAACGCTATAAAGACTACTGTATCTTATTTGATACTCCGAATTAAACATTTAGGCCTCTAAATGATCAACATGATCAAAATTTTGCTGTTAAACCTGTTAGTCAAAATCTACTTCATGCCTTCTGTCATCTGATTGATAGTTTCGACTTTAGTGTAATTGTAGAAACGTCCAGCTTCAGCTGCTGCTTCTCGTGTCAAATCTTGACTGATTTTTATTAAATAAAGGTCAGAATAACTGCAGTCATATTTCCAGATGAACACTTACTGGACTGAAGCAGCTGGGCTTTACTTGATTCTCCATCAATCATTTTTTTGTCTCAAATCTGATCATCAGGATCTTTTGAGGAATGTTTATTTGTTCATCTCTGAATTATTGGAGCTATAGAGTGACGACTGATATTTAGACCTATATAATTTTATGTCAGTATCTGGTATACTGTTTTAAAGATCTCATTGATTTACATTGCAAGCATCAGAATTTCATCATATAAATATCAGCATCTGCACCAAATGTCATATTTTTGCTCCGTTTGAGTCTCTGAATAAAGTTGAGCTGTTTTTTCCTCTGTTTTCTCACTATATCAGACTATATGAGCTATAAATCCTGATGGATCAAATATGATACTCAACAAAAAACACATGCAAAGTTAAAGGTTCAATAAAAATTTGTTAGTTTTTTTTTCTGACTGTTATTTCATAAGTCAGGCTTTACAGGGTTAAACAGATCAGCGGTACAGCGGGTTCTTGGATGCCAAATACCATACAGATAATGTGCACATGTGTTTATTTTCTCTTTTGACATATTGTGGAATCTGAAGTAACGGTAGAGTGAAATCACCATCATATTGTGAGAATTGTTTTGAGGAAAGCCATGCTGATCATGACAGGCTTAACGGACTCAATAAGACTCTTGCAGTTTAAATTTTGCTGTTTGTTTTTCACTTGAGCTGTTTGTCACTAATTTTATTTGAATCTGTCCCTTCATCCTGCTGTAATATTGCGTATTTAAGAACAGGCGCCTCTAAATTATTCTCAAGTGACCGTCGTCACATGTTACCGTGAGCTCTGTGATCGGTGGAAAGGAGTCGAATGACTCTTCTTTTTGTGACTTTCATTTTGCTCTTGTGAGCTCAACCTGTCTGTCCTGCTTTATGAAGACAAAGACGCCATACGCCTCTGGTGTTCGTGACCTTTCTGTGTCATGAAATCCATTCTGCACCCTTGACATGATATGCCTGTCCTGCTCATCCTTTCTTTTACATGTAAAATACAGAAGTCTGTTGTTTGGTCTTCTCTGTTCTTTGTAACTACGAGTGTATGCAAACCTTTATCGAGCCAGCCAAATGCGTCTCAAATTGGCCTTTGAAATGAAATGTTGCTGTTTAGTACTAGCAACACAGTCTTCTTAAAGTAACACATTTGAACAAAATTCTGCTCTGTCCAGTTAATTTGTGCTGCCGAGCGCTTTTCAGACTCTCCAAATGTACTCCGATCATCTCAGGATCACTTACAATGTGCATTAAATACAAAAGTGTGACATATTCACTTTGACATTTGTGTCATCTGTTTTTTTCCTCTGTTTTCTCACTATATCAGTCTACATGAGCTATAAATCCTGATGGATCAAATATGATACTCAACAAAAAACACATGCAAAGTAAAGGTTCAATAAAAATGTGTTAGTTTTTCCCGAGCACAGCTATATTCCAGAAGGCAACATTGTCATTTTTTTTGCGTTGATTTTCATCTTATGGTTTTCTTTATTTTTTTCTAATATTTTGGGAAAAGTAAACCAAGTAAGCAGCACAACTTTCAGGGAAATCTAAACCCGTGGTGAACAGAGATTTGTAATAAAACACATCTGACTTCTCTTATATGTTCACACTGGCTTTGATTCTGTACACTCTTAAAAAATAAAGGTTGGCATCGATGGTTCCATGAAGAACCTTTAACTTCCATGGAACCTTTCCATTCCACAAAAGGTTCTTTATAGTGGAAAAAGGATCTTTATATTATGGAAATGTTCAATATATTCGCCCATGTTCATCTCTTCTCCGTCCTGTATCGAAAGGCTTTAGATGTTCTAATGGAATAAATCGAAATGCCAGGAAAGCACTCTCTCATTGATTACATCGCTCATTCCCTGAAGCTGCGTTTCAGCAGATTCTATTTAATAATTGATGGTCAGGGACCTTGACGGCTTTTATATTTGCCACTGACCCAAAACCTTCAGTTTTGCCAGGAAGAGTATGAACCGTATATACCTCAGTTTCAAGTTAATTTGATTCGGCTGGAATTGTACCTGCTGCGCTCCCTCATTTTGACTCAACGTGTGCTACAGATAAGAGAGTCAAGTGTCATTATTGAGACTGATAACCGCATTATAGTTGGCTTAGTTTGACGGTATGTTTAATGCTGACATTTTTGGTATTTCTGATAATTACTAAAATGACAGTATTTATTAATATGAATAACGAATGATAATACAAATAAATAAGAAATCATATTCTTAAGGTAAGCATTTACGTCACATGTTTCTAAAGCACGCATCTGTGTTGACTGACTGTCCATGTAAATGACATTTTATGAAAATCTTAATCATAGTCATGGCATTAAATGCTGCATGCACTGAAAAAAAGAGAATATCTTCCTCAGTATTTTTGTCTCATTTTCCCATCTTAACATCCCTTGAAAGTAAACAAAATTTAGTGAGTTTATGCTTAAAGCAAGAATAAATATCTGTCAGTGGGGCATGAAAACATTTTTCTACTTTGACTTAAGTTTCATTTTTCTGACCCTATTGGCAGATATTTGTTCTTTTATTCATAATTTCATTTAATTTAGAAAACAAGACTTATCTTATGTTGTTTTTAGGGATGCACCGACTGTTCGGCAACCGAATAAGTGAAAAGACCGAATAAATTGTAACGAGCAATGATATGACGCGATCAAATAGCAACCAGCGAAGAGTGAGAGGCGTCCAAAAGAGGACACGACTACAAATCAGTGGTTAAGTTGTATTTACAACACTGTTCCAGAACAGTTTAACCCAAATATCCAGATGTGTGCAGCACATTTTATGGAGGACTGTTTCCTGATCCTGGGAGAGTAACGTTAGACTAAAATGTCGGCAGTTCAGACTCACAGACTGTACGTAAGTAAGTACGTAGTAAGTACGTTTTCATTTAAAGGATTTGCCACTGATGATTCAAACGCGAGTTTTGAGCAGTGTAGAGTAGCAATTGTTGTTTTTCATTTCTCCAATCACAAATGCAGACCGGGTGAAAAAAAAAATTTGGCAAAATACATGGGGGTGAAAAACTCCGTGTTTGGTATTCGGCCCAGTGTTTAATTTTGTTCGGTTTCGGCTTCGGCCAAGAATTTTCATTTCGGTGCATCCCTAGTTGTTTTGCCTCTCAATGCCTTTTTATTTTATTTTTATACATTAAAAATACATAAAAAACAATCACTTTTTTTTTGCATCAGAAGATATAGTGAAATTTATTTACATATTCTAGTTAAGCAGTTATTTTAAATTATTTTATTATAGTTTTTTTTCTTTGTAAAATGAAGTAAAATGTAATGTTGAAAGCAGGTATAGTTAACTACAACTAAACCATAAAAGTTTGTTGCTTAAAATAAAATGCATTTGAACCAAAATCAAATCAAATATAAATAAACTTGTTTATTTCAGCTACTTGCCAAAGCAACATTTCTAATTTTCATTTAGTTTAACTTGATTTACTAAAATAACTAAAACCTTTTAATAGAATTATATAAGACGACCGCGTTTTTTCAGATGTATTTCCAAGAAAAAAATATCGTCTTATATTCGGGACAATACGGTAATAAATTAATAGAAATTGATAAAATGACAAAAACACAACAAAATTACTAAAACTTGAACTAAAATTACAAAAACAATTATAATAAAAATTATAATAATATTTTATAATGGTACATTGTGTGCTCCCTAGACATTTAGAGAACATATTGATATATTGTGTTCTTTTGATTTATTCTTTTCTTTCATTGATCTAAAAAAGGTCTTTAAAAGTCTTAAATTTACCTTCGTAAAGCCTGCTGAACCCATTTAATATGCGGTCTGAAACAGGCAGCAACTAGCCATTCACACACAACCCACCTGTACTTGATATTGAAAATGATAGTTTCTCTCCATCATACAAAACTCAAAGTCATGTTTGAGAGAATATAGTAGCATCCCCTCCTCAAGAGGCAGGGCCTTCATTCCTTTTCCTTTCGCAGTGCTGTTCAAATCATAATATTTCTTGTGAGTAAGAGGAGACATCATAAATGAAGCGGGGCACATTTTGTACAGACTCTATAATAGTGTAAGCATCTGCAGTGTGTCATAATGTGAGTGCCGGCCAAAAGAAACCCTGCCCTCTTAAGGCAGTCAAGAAACACACATGTACTCCCTCTCTGCTGGCGAAGGGAGCGTGTATTATTAGAATGTGAATCGGAAACCCTAAAAAGTAAGCCAGCTCAAAATGACCTCACTGGGAAGGTCGAGACCAGACTTTTACCTTGACCAAACCGTCATTTGTTCCAGACGTTTGGTTAGTCATGAAGGAGGGAAATGATGATCTGGACTCCACTATGGGCAGAAGGGCTGTAGGTGGGGTTTTAATGCATGTCGAGCCCAGTTTTGTGATGTGGGGGTCTTCTGACAAACAGGAAATGACTTCAAATGTTTGGCTTGTTCCCTGGATGTTGCCGTCATCCTGATGTTTTCTGCTGCTGCTCACAGATTCTTTCATTGTTTTCATACTTAATGGTTTTGTCATAAATGACTTCTGCTTTTTTAATAATGATGTTTATTATTATTCGGGGAGCATTAACTGACTAAATTCAGTATGAAATAGTATAGTTTTTCCCCGGTAAGTGTAATTAAAAGGTTATCCTGGTAAAGTAAAGAATACTTCTGTCCTATACTGTCCTAATGTAATCATGGCAGAGCTACAGCGAGAGGAATGTGGAGACTGCAAGGAAATGCACATGATTTATCAGAGGATGCATGATTTCCTCTGGCATTTTCTCCACTTTCCTTCCTCGAATCAAGAGATTTGTGGATATTTTGGCCTGTCCTGCTTGAACTGGGCAGCATTTAAAAAAAATTATGTGCTGACGATAATCCTGAAATAGTCATACTAACTTGATTGTCTAATTGAGATTAATTGTTTGTTTTATTAATGTCACTTACATTGTAAGCCTAATACATTAAATATTTCTATAATTAAATAGTCCTATATGACTTTTTATTAATACAATTATTTAATATTTTTTTTCTTTATGTGCAGCTTTCATCTTGATCCACTTTTAATTCAAAGGAGCCCATATAAGCCCAGGAAAACTATAATCCAATCTAATATATGTAATATAATATTATACAGTATGAATAAATATAAAATGTATATAATTGAATATAAATTAATTATAAATGTAATTTTGTATTTGTAATTTGATTTGCTTTGATATAGTATTATATAGGGTTGGGTACCGAAACCCGGTACCAATATGGCACCGGTACCTATGTAACCGGTATGTACTAGAACCGAATCCGAACACAGATTTCGGTGCCTCATTTCGGTGCCATGCCTGAGCGATCGATTGAAATATTTGTCATCTGGTTCTCCGAAACTGACGTAAGAAACATCATCACGGCACCGCACGTGAAAAATAATTTACCGACTTAGAAAATGCATGTGAACTCAAGTCGGAAAGCTCTAATAATACAAATCCAACACATCTTTGTAGTAACGCGAGTGTCCATGTTGTTTTCACATTCCGACTTAAAAGCACAACTCGGGAAATGAGAGCATTCGAGGAGCGCATGAATGCAGTAACTTGCTCTGATGGCAGCAGGTAGCCTTCGATTTGGCACCGGTATCGAAAAAAACCCAAACGATACCCAACCCTAGTATTATAGCAATAATATAGTATATATATATATTTTTTTATATATATAATTAAAAAATATAGACAATATAAATGTAACAAGCTTGGCATTGCACAAATGTTAAATTAATGAAAAACCAGGGGCATTATGCATGTTATTCCTTAATATACTCAATATACAAATTTGCGGGGAAAAGTGATTTCATAGGGCCCTAAAAATATTTCTGAAACTTGTAATAAATTGTTAAATTAAGATTCATTATTTCAATAGACATGCTGTTTGATTATTACCATTTAATTTAAACATTAAAATGAAATCTAGAAAAATACATTGTAAAATGGAATTTGGGAAATAATAAAATATTTTATAGGGTTTATATATATATATATATATATATA
>NW_015640442.1:270990-272470 GCF_001515625.1 Sinocyclocheilus rhinocerous | reverse complement strand
AGAGAGTGAAATGTCTACTTTCAAATGAACCAATTCAAATGGAATACCAATATTCTCAGATTATGTAATCCATGTGAAACATGCATACAGGCGCAGTAGTACTGCGGAGATGACGAGTCAGTGTTGCCGACTTCATCTCTTAAACCGAAAACAAAGAAAGCACTAGTTTATCAAATTATTAAAATGTCAATGCAGCCTCCTTACTGTTTTTCACCTGACACATTCATAATCATTACTTCTGCTGGTGCGCTGTGCAAGCTTTATGCGTGTGCTTGAGCGCTTATTAGGCTATGAAGGCAACTAAAGACTCTGTATTATGATTTAAATGGTTTATTAATAAACATGCGATTAGTCGACTAATGCTTAAAATGAACGACTACTAGTTGACCAGAAAAATCTTTAGTCAGGGACAGCCCTAATATATATCCTGATGCATTACTTCAGAGTTATGTGCCCTCTAGAAGCTTGCGTTCTGCAAGTGAACGATGCATTATTGTGCCATTTCAAAGAGGCACAAAATCACTTTCACAGACTTTTACATTAACTGTTCCCTCCTGGTGGAATGACCTGCTCAACTCAATCCCAGCAGCTGAGTCCTTAGCCATCTTCAAGAAACGACTAAAAACACACCTGTTCCATCTTTATTTGACCCTCTAACTCTAGCACTTTCTATTCTATTTTAATTCTGCCTTATCTATTTGTCTTCTTTTACATTTAAAAAAATAAAAAATAACTAACACTAGCTTTCTATTTTTCTATTCTATCTACTTTTTCTTTTTGTGTATGTGTGTGTTTATACAGTATGTGTGTGTGTGTGTGTGCACACTACACACTGACTAAAATTAAAAAAGTGAAAAAGCATAATAGGACCCCTTTAAAAAGTGTTTTTGGATTATAATTTTATTATTAGTAGACTAGAACACGTAGCTATGTTGTCATTCTTACTCTATAATACTGAACTTTGATTTCAGTTATTTGGACTATGAGATGGGCACTTGCTTCTTGCACTCTGTTGCACTTTACTCTTTTACTTTTGGATTTCATTTGGTTTAATGAAATATAGTTTATTAAAATATTCTTAAAGGGGTGATATGATGCTGCTAAAAAGAACATTATTTTGTGTATTTGGTGTAATGAAATGTGTTTATGCGGTTTAAAGTGAAAAAAACACATTATTTTCCACATACTGTACATTATTGTTTCTCCTCTATGCCCCGCCTTTTTGAATCGCGTCGATTTTTACAAAGCTCATCGGTCTGAAAAAGCAAGGTGTGCTGTGATTGGCCAGCAACGGTCCTCCATAAAATGTGCTGCATACATCTAAATATTTGGGTCGAAGTGTTCTGGAACAGTGTTGTAAATACAACTTAACCACTGATTTCTAGTCGTGTCCATTTTTGGAAGGCCAAACAAAGTAGTTTCGCTTTCACAACGAAACACCGCGCCTTCACGACATGGCGGCGGCGGCAACAACAACAAT
>NW_015640442.1:258660-261488 GCF_001515625.1 Sinocyclocheilus rhinocerous | reverse complement strand
TGTTCTGGAACAGTGTTGTAAATACAACATAACCACTGATTTCTAGTCCTTTTTTGGAAGACCAAACAAAGTAGTTTCGCGTGTTAGAACGAGCCATTTTAGGTAGGCGTGGTTAACTCTTAACTTTTATAAAGAATATCTCTTTGGATTTGAGACTTTAGTCTTTGCAACTTTACAGATCTTCTTTATGCACCAAGAGCTTGTAACACTCCAAAGAGAAAGGAAAAATTGAAATCGCATCATATGACCCCTTTAAGTAAAATTGTTGTTTTTGTGTGTGTGGGAAATTAATCGTTTAGATTAATCCATAAATTAGTCGATAGATTAATCGAAATAAAAACAGTCGTTAGTGGCAGCCCTACATATATATAAAATTCACTAAAATGAATGTTGGCCCTGTTGCTAATTTTAGTGATTTTTAGCAAATGAGGATGATGTTAATGTTAAAGGTACAGGGCAAATTCATTTGTTTACGTGCTTGTTTTTTTTAAGTTGTTGAAAGCTGAGTGCAGCTTATGTATTTGTGCAGCTCTGTTGGTCTTCAAGGCTCTGTAATTGTCTAATCTATGATAGAGGAAGTAGTTACTGTAAGAAGCAGCCCTACCCAGCACAGAGCTTTCCTGTTGCATTGATCAAATCTAGCTGTGATTTAATGTTTTAGACTTGCTTACTTACACTGAAGCCCTCTGGGAAGGGAAGCGACTCTATGTCTGCTTTCAAGGCTGCTTTTAGAAGCTTGATAATCAAAAGATTTCATCCATGAAAATTTAAATTATTTATGGGCTTTGAGTATTCTACAAATAATATTAGTCAAAGACTGCTTTACATAAATGGCTTAATTATTTGTGCTTCTTAATTATGCAATGGGGGGACTTTTGTTTCGAATTAGAGGCAATCCGGCATCATTTGTTTGAATGGACAACAACAAAACAGTACAACGACAAACTCACTTATATTAAACATATAACTTTTATTAACAAAACAAATAAAAATATACCATGCTATAGACCTAATATATATATATATTTAAAAAAAATAACTTACACAAAGTTTAAATATAAAAAAAACTGAAAATCACAGTGGAACCAAATAAATAAGAAACAGAGAATGTTTATAAGCAAAACAAATAAAAAAGCTTGGAGGCACGGCATACACCATGATGTAAAATAAATTAAATAAATTATAGTGTTAATAGAATTATAGTGTTTGAAACTTGCAATTATTTTCCAGTAGAAGTGTTTATAAAATTTGTAGCTGTCACATAGTTACATTTATAGCTGTGACAATTTTACATATTATAGCAATTTTAAAATAAATTAGGATATTTGTTGAATTTCTTTTTTTTTTTTTTTATAGTGTGTGTGTGTGTGTGTGTATATATATATATATATATATATATATATATAATGAGTAATATTTTAGTATTAGTCAGTGAAAATGTTGCCAAAGCAAGTACAAATCTGACATACTGGCCGTTCATGACCAGCACAAAAACCTTGTTGTGTCCTGTTTTACTGTACTTTACATTCAAGGAGAACATTCATTATTTAATTGTAGTGTATTGTGCCATTCACAAATATAGTTTATTGTCATTAATGAAAAAAAGGAAGCTGCATTCTTACAGCAGTGTAACAGTGTTTTTGATTGGGACTGCAGCACAGGAAGTGCGTTTGCGATTTGCAGGGCGTTTTCACACATGTCTGTGTGTTCATGCATCTCTCTGCAGTACAGTTAAATGCGTCCTATTACTTAGCATGGATTCGTTTCGTTCCAGCATTACGTCATCTGATGGCAGGCTGTATTTTTAGCCAAGAAATGCAATTGGCTGGCAGCTAATTAAATTACAGCCCTCTGTTTAGGCTGTTTGATGGATGGTCAATGAATGGCCGTTCTTCCAGCACTCCATTTGATGGCAGGGCAGGACGGGGGCGAGACAACCAATGACAGTCCAACTGAGGAGGGAATTCACCGGGGATCCTCTGGAAAAAGACACACACTGTGTGTGTGTGTGTGTGTGTGTGTTGAAACTGTGAGCGTGTTTATTCCACAGCACGGCGTTTTAATGACTCCCGTGGATCAGAGAAGAAATCATACTAGTCCCAAAAATGGACTGGCATTATTTCATTTAAATTCATCCGGGATGTTTGGCACATGCATGGCCGGATGCTGTTCGGGGCGAGTCCACACACTGCTGTCAAGTGTTTTAATAAAATCACCAGCTGACTGCTCCACCCATAAAGAGATCCATCTGTGTCTGCCTTTATTCCCTTCCCATCACAGGAAAGAAGGAATAAGAACTGTATTTAATACATAGATTTGACTAATATTAGTGCAATAATCTTTTTTTGTAGCCTTTCTTTAAAGCAGCACTATGTAACTTTTGGCGCTCTAGCGGTTAATAAACAGAACTGCACACATCCCGCGGAAGAACGTTCCAACCGGAGCTACTTCTCTAAGTTTATGTCTATGCCGATTCACGCAGGTATGTGTTACTCTGCAGCGGTGACGACCCGACCAGGCTACAATAGTCCAAATATAAGTACTTATTATAAGTGTAACGTAGTGATTCGGAATAAGACAAAAACGCGGTTTGGAAGATGAATTCATGATGTACTCGCTCATTATATACATTTTGCAAATTTTGAACACAGAAAAAGTTACATAGTGCTGCTTTAAAACCTTAATTTATGTGATTTGTTTCTCTGCAGATATTAAAGACTTAATGTCCTGCATCATGTTTGTCCTGATGTTGTCCTGCATTTCTAACTGGTAACACATTTTGATCGTTTGTAGCTGATGACAGATGTTGTCGGGAACCCAGAGGAAGC
>NW_015640442.1:256641-257605 GCF_001515625.1 Sinocyclocheilus rhinocerous | reverse complement strand
GACGAAAACTTTAAAGCAGCACTATGTAAATTTTAGCTACTTCTCTAAGTTTATGTCTATGCCGATTCACGCAGGTATGTGTTACTCTGCAGCGGTGACGACCCGACCAGGCTACACTAGTCCAAATATAAGTACTTATTATAAGTGTACTGTATGATTCGGAATAAGACAAAAATTCCGCGGTTTGGAAGATGAATTCATGATGTACTCGCTCATTATATACATTTTGCAAATTTTGAACACAGAAAAAGTTACATAGTGCTGCTTTAAATTATAATTGTATCAGCAAAATTGATGGACCTCTACTATTTGCATGTATTGATATAATGATACACAAACCAATTTCAATACATATATGTATATTGAATAAAACATAAGTATTTTAAACTTTCAGTTACCCTTGTTTGTAGGTGAATGTGTGCCGCAGCCTGTTTAATAAAGTACAATAATACCATTTGCATTGCAAAGTATGCATTTGTTTTGTATGACATAGAGTATTCATTTTATTTATGCAGGTCTTTAAAAGATCTTAAGTTTTAAATTTGACTTTTACCTGTTATTGTGGTTTATTTTGTAAATGGGTGCTCTAGACCAGGGGTCTCCAACCTTTTTTACACCACGGACCGGTTACGTTTTTGTAAGAAAAATATCCATATTCGTACGTGCTTCCGTGTAGGACTGTTGGCGCAAGCTAGATGAAATTGATTATTACGTTTTGAATATGGATATTTTTCTTACAAAAACGCATCGATTCGCTACAGGAGGCTTCGCGGCTTTTGAGAATCGATATCGAATCGACGTCATTTTAAAAAACGATTAATCGGAAAATCGATTTTTTTGGCCAGCCCTACGTGTGAGACACTTTTTTTTTTTTGTATTTTTATGGATGGGCGCTTTTTATTTCACTTCTTTTGGACTGAAGCACTGCAACACCCGCTGACTGCAATGACAGAGCTTGGAATAG
>NW_015640442.1:252474-254431 GCF_001515625.1 Sinocyclocheilus rhinocerous | reverse complement strand
CCCCCGGAGCTGTGTGAGACACTTTTTTTTATGGATGGGCTCTTTTTATTTCACTTCTTTTGGACTGATGCATGCAACACCCGCTGAGTGGCATTAAACAGCTTGAAAGATCAAAGACTATTTTTAATATAACTCCAACTGGATTCGTCTGAAAGAAGAAAGTCATATACACCTAGGATGACTTGAGGGTGAGTAATTTATGGGCTAATTTTCATTTTTGGGTGAACTAACCCTTTAAGGCTTTTTTTGTGGTGTAAATGTAAGTATTTCTTAAGCAATTTTCTCATCAGTGTTCTATCAGTTCAAATCAGCATATTGGTGATATTTGCCACCTTAAATTGATTTCTAGGACACTTTTTACCTTTACAAAGGCCCATTCTTTCCTAACCTCATTGAACGTACAGTATGTGTCATCTTTCACGCCAAATTATGTCACATTTGTTTCTTTTTGTTAAAACCCATGCATGTTTAACTAAGTCTTTCCCATCCATAATTTGGAAACAACTCGGAAAGTCAAGCTCTCTTTTTCTTGTCAAGCCCTGAAAAGTGTTTGCAACAGTTTGTAATCGAGATGATCTGGATTCAGTGAAGCGTTGGACTTTTATTTTTCTTTGATTGGCGGTTTAGTCCATTTCATCTGGTGAGGAAGTGCAAGTTTATTTAATCTTTAAAGTGCATGCTGGTGCTTTCTGCACTACAGTTTAGCATGTACCTTACTGGCTTCCAGGCATATTTCTGTGGATCTACAATAAATCCTCAGAATTAATCTACAAGGCATAATAGGAGCATAGAGGACAGTGCTTATTAGTTGGCAATTTTGGGAAGTCTGTTGGCTTGTAAATATTTTCCTTGTTCCTGTAGACTGTCTCTCAGAACTGAACTTGTTGTGTTGTCTTTTATTCTGTGTTATGTTGTTATGGAGATGGACGCCACAGTTGGCTAGTGAACGAGACGCAGTCATTGAAATGCGACCAGTGTGTCTCTTTGTTGGGTGTGGAGGAGAAAAACTGAGTCAGTACGTTTTTGTCAGTAGATAAATGTTCACGACTAGAAGTGGACAGAAAGAAGTCAGAAAGAAGATTGGAGAGATATTTTCTATAATATATTCTATAATATAATAGATAAAATCTAACCTAAATCAGTTGTGCTACCATGACCATTTTCCCGTTTCATTCTGGTTACAGAATATTATATAGCCCTAGTTTCATACCTGCCCTACTTGGAGGGAAAAATGTTTCCTAGTAGGGATGTTCATTTTAACCGGTTAACCGTTTTACCGTTTTCCAGAATTTTTGACCGATTAATACAATCAGTTAAACGGTTTAAAAAGTCATTTTCTTTTTTTTTTTTTTTTCAGTAATTTGTCAAAATATTGAAAAAGGTTTGCTGCATGGTTAAAAGCTGACACAAAATGTTTACAGACATTATAATAAACACTGTAAACATAGCTAGGCTATTTTAGTTCCCCTCACTCCACAACAAATCCTTTCAATTAACAGTATTTAGAAAAGAACAAGAATTAAAAATATAAGTAGCTATAGCTATATAGACGACAAGCCAAAACGAATTCATAAGCTAAAACAAAACTGAAACCAACGTTGGGTCTCTCATTCGACACAAAATCAAATGTTTTCGTATTCGCGATGTATTTGAATGCCAAAATATTATTTATTATGTAGCCTACTTCACTGGCGTTCCAATATCCACGTAAAACAAAATGTTTAGCATAACATCACGGCAATACGGTGGTAACGCTTAACGGCACAGATTTTACTACCTACATATTTAAACTGAGCAGTGTGTTTTTTCCATATGTTTGACTGACTGTATTTTATTATGATAAAGAACATGCTGCACTGCCAAGGTAGCAAAGCTTAACTGTGTGCGCGCATGCGGCACCGGCACAATCACTTGAATTTTTTCCTTCTAACAGTGGAAGAAACTACTCCTTTTAGTC
>NW_015640442.1:249316-249797 GCF_001515625.1 Sinocyclocheilus rhinocerous | reverse complement strand
ATGCCAAAATATTATTTATTATGTACTTCACTCGCGTTCCAATATCCAAAACAAAATGGTTTGCATAACATAATTCGCGGCGGTACGGTGATAAGGCTTAACGGCACAGATTTTACCAACATTTTTTTTTTTTTACTACGTGTTTTTTTCCCATATGTTTGACTGACTGTATTTTATTATGATAATGAACAGGCTGCATTGTCAAGGTAGCAAAACTTAACTGTGTGCGCGCATGCGGCGCCGGCGCAATCACTTGAATTTTAGATAATCGGAATTGTAAAAGGTTTGATTTTATTTGTGTACATTCACAATAAAAACAAATCTTTGTGCTTTTGTAAAATAAGCCTAACGGAAAATAGGATCCGGCTTTCTGTCGACTGTTTCCTTGCACGCAGCACAAAAATGAACCGAAACTCTGCATACTAGGCTACTTGTTGCACAGTTTTCCTTTCATTTTCTTAATTTATTATTGAAGTACAAA
>NW_015640442.1:246424-249285 GCF_001515625.1 Sinocyclocheilus rhinocerous | reverse complement strand
GGCCTATTTATTATTATTATTATTGTTGTTTAATTATATTAATATAATATTATTATATTTATATATATATACATATAGCCTAGCTTTATAATGTTTTTCTCCGCTCGCAGAAGCGCTGCAGGTGCGTGGTGTGATGGCCATGTGAATCCTCATGTTCTGTTGTTTGCTGCTTTTGTGCATGTAAAATGAATCCCCGGGAAACAAATGTTTGTATTTTTGTGTAAAACCATACTATGAGTTCAACCAGATTCTTTCATTTAGAGTTTGGTTAGGAAGGGAGATGGAGGCGATCCACTTTCACAGTCTCACACACACACACACACACACACACACAAATAATGCGGAGAAACTGGATAGTGGTCTGCTGAGGGGGAAACGGTTTCCTTTGTCTGCTCACATGCATACCTGTGTCCTGACATCAGTGATGGAGAGACGCCACTGGTCCAGCCCACATTCATTCAAGCCCCAGGATAATTTGATTGGGTAATTATTTGCACCGCAAGCTCAATGAAAAAGTGAAGCCAGCTGCCAAACAACCTGAGAGCGACACACTCCTCAGTCACTTCTCATGTCACCTCTGTATGCTCATTGTCAGAGTATGATGAGACTGGTGGGTTGCCATTTTTCGATACATAATGGTACTAAAATGTTAGAAACCGTTTCAATACTAATTTTCCACAGTATTGATACACCATCTACTCTCGTACTCTCTCTTCTCTCGGACAGCTCTCTGACACACCACAGTGTGTGTGTGTTGTAATTAAATAAGTATATAGGTATTGACTGTCAATCATGGCTTACACTGAAATTATGTTTATTATGGTGTAGCCATCATTTCAGAAGTGACAGAAATGTCAAATACAATAATTTTATGTATATATGTTTTATGATGATTTTTTTTATTTTTTACAAGGAATAATTTTTTTATCTCTTACTTCAAATTTGCTATAATAAATCAAATACACTGCTGGACAATAATCATTCATTTGTAATCTATATTTGTTTTCCTAATGGCAATTTTATGATTATTTTATATACTACAAACAATTATTTAAATTTTCTGCACAGAATAAGGTAGAAAATATACTTTATAGTTTCTGTACTGTACTAATTTTCATCAAATAAAATGCTATAGTATTTAACTTTTCCTCTCCAGCGGCGAATGATGATTCTGAAAGAAAGCGCGCCCGATGTCTGTTTGCTGTAGCAATGAACGCTACTTTCATGCATCTGATTATCAGATAAACCTCGTGCTCTTATTTCAAGGTTGTTGTTAATGCGGTGGTTATTTTAACAGTTTTCTTCGTACATTCGGTTCAACGACATTGTTAAAACACATTCATCATTCAGTGGAACTGTGTGTATAATTACACAGCAGCCTTTATGGTTAGAGAACCATAGGTTACAGAAAAAAACCCACTTTTGTCCATTGTTAGATGTTAGTTTAATGATGCTACGGCATGACAGGGCATATGTAGAAATTTATGTAAGCCAAGATTTTAAAAAAGAGCTTTGAAAGTATTATGTATAGGCTAACATTTTGTCACGCCAGAGGTGTAGCCATCATTTCAGAAGTGACAGAAATGTCAAATACAATAATTTTATGTATATATGTTTTATGATGATTTTTTTTATTTTTTACAAGGAATAATTTTTTTATCTCTTACTTCAACTCAAACAGCAACATTACACACTAACTAACGTTAAAAAAGTGAAATCGCAATCAACCCACCCCTTTAAGGGAATAGTTCACCCAAAAATAAAAATTAGCTGAAAATTTACACACCCTTAACGCTTGTTCACAACGGGACGAATATCGCGCGTGATTATCGCCGACGTTTAACGCCTCGTGACTAAACAAAGGGCGCCAATGTGAGTGTGCACACTGACGCGCAAAACGCGAGGCGTAAAAGCGTCATTTTTTTAAAAAACGCCTCGGGCTCAATTTTTTTTGTTTGACGCGCCAAGTTAAAAACTGGCCGACCAATGAGATTGGCGATTTTGTTCACGTGCCTGGAGCTGCTGAAGTTACAGTAAAACACGACTTGGTGGCGCTCAAGCACAAAACGGTCTTGCCGAGCACACATTGATACCTAACGACGAAGAGGAAGTAAGTAGACCAAGAAGATGCATCGAGGCAAGATGAATGTAGAGCTGCTGGTCTCACACAAAGGGCTTTATGACAGAAAAAAATCTCGATAAGAGGGAGTTGTTATGGAGAGGAATTGCAGATCAAATAAGATTCGATGTGTACCGGGGTATTTCTGTTTTTCATTAAGCGCCATCTAATGTCAGGGAGTGAATTTGCACGTTCACTTGGCTCATCGCCAGCGAAAATCGCTTGGGTATGAACACAAAATATGCGTCGAAAAACGTTGGCGATAAGCACGCGCGATAATCGTCCCGGTGTGTACGACACTTACATTCAATAAATGTAATAAATGCGCAGCCTTCGACTGCTCGGGTAATGTTGTCGGTATGACCGAGAGCCATTGAAAAACTACAGAAAAGCAAAACTACTTCACTTTAGCATTACTGGCCACGAGTACTAAGGAGAGATCACACATCAGCTGCTCAAAAAATGTGTCAGTGAGACGAACGGAGCGCGAGCGCAATCCTGTGTGACAGTCCCTGCAGGCGGGAAATAGTGGAGCGCGTGAAGGAGAGATGCGAGGCACGAACACTGTTCAAGGTCTCCATTAATTCCTGCTTGTAGTAATTTAATGTGTATATATCTTGAAAGCATTGAATCGCTATAGAAATCGCGATTCATTCGATTCTTAGCATTTTAAATCGATTACTGTCCGAAATCAACGATTCACGATTCAAAAATCCATGTTTCAAGATCGATGCATATACAT
>NW_015640442.1:210399-244558 GCF_001515625.1 Sinocyclocheilus rhinocerous | reverse complement strand
ATCACACATCAGCTGCTCAAAAAATGTGTCAGTGAGACGAACGGAGCGCGAGCGCAATCCTGTAACAGTCACAGTCAGTAAATAGTGGAGCGCGTGAAGGAGAGATGTGAGGCACGAACACTGTTCCAGGTCTCCATTAATTCCTGCTTGTAGTAATTTAATGTGTATATATTTTGAAAGCATTGAATCGTTCTAGAAATCACGATTCATTCGATTCTTAGCGTTTTAAATCGATTACTGTCCGAAATCGACGATTCCCGATTCAAAATCCATGTTTCAAGATCGATGCATATACATTGTCAGGGTTTGTAATCGATGCATCGAGAAAACGAATGAATCGTTACACCCCTAATATAGTCCATTGTGCTGCGTGTTTCAGAGCGTCACTGGACTCTTGCACGCGAGCAGCTCATGATCCAGTGTTTTCAGTGGCTCAGAGCAGCTCGCGGTTCACAGAAAATACAGTGAAGTCCATCTCTACATGTACTGTTTAACATGGATTTGGGAGCAGTGTGCACTAATTATGCTGATTTTATCTTTCACATCATTTCCAACATTTTTCGCAACACTGCATACTTTCATGCATTTCACACAGATTTATAATGAGAAGTTAAAATTCACTTCAGGTTTATTTGTGTATTGGGTCAAAGCAGCTTTAACAGAAATAAAAAATTTACTGAAAATATACAAATAAAACGAATTAAAACTATTAATAAAAACTATAAAAGCATCTCAGTTATACTAGTATACAGGTTTACAGTTTAGTATGAATTTTATAGTAATTTTCTGTAAATTTTTAGTCATTTTGTTGTGTTTTTGTCATTTTTATTAGGTTTTGTTTTTTGCATGTTTGTCTCTATAGCTTTATTAATTTTTATTTCAGTTTTGTTACCTTAGTGGATCAAAGTAAACATCAACAGCAACAACAACCAAAAAAAAAAAGAGAAATCTTTCCTGGGCAGCTAGATGGAAAAAAATATCAAAATATCAAATTTCAAATTCAAATTTCTTTTATTTATTTATTTTTAAGATAATGTTTCTTTAATAGTTTCAATTTTAGTGAACTATAGTAACCCTGATAGAAACTGAGCTTTCCTGCAATTTTCCAACAAAATGAAAGTTTGAGTGTGTAACTCTTTCAATTGAAGAAATTGTAATTTTTATTGTCATTTTTCTGACTGTAAAGCAAGCATGGAATACTCATTATTTTACAATGCAGCTATAGTATAATAGTAGTATATGTCTGCTCAATAATACTAATAATGTGATTATTATTATTATAGTTAAGAAATACTTTGACTACGGTCAAACAAAAACTGAATTAGACAGTTCAAATTTTTTACCCTTCATTTTGTGGGAATTTTACCCCGTGGTATTGACAATGGTATATGGAATATCAATATTTTTCAAGGTATTATATCAAAGTTATAAATTCCATTTTCGTGACAACACTGGGCTTTGACTGCCCTCCCGAGTGTTCCAAAACAAACAAACAAGTGCAGAGCCCTGCGTAGTATGCTGGGTGCATGTAATATGTCTCCTGATTATTATGAATTGGATTCTTCTTCTGCAGTCCACTTCCTGTGTTGTTTGTGTGCAGCTGTTAGAGGAAAAGCAGGTCTAGAGTATCAGACTCAGGTTACAGTGTGAATGTGGAACAAAGATCTCCTTACTCACACATACAAACACTTCTCAGCGGTTCACCTCCAACTGCTCCTGTTCTCAGCCCGTGCGCTCGAGCCTCCCGATGAATGCTTGGCCTCTTGCTTTCATCCAGACCAGAACGCAGCCCTCCAGTTTGGCAAGTTCACTTTCACAAACACATCTGACACTTAACCGTGTTTCCCTCCAGCTGATCTCATTTTCAACTCCATCGCATTGCCTTGTGTGCAGCCAAATTAGAGGCCAGTTTTAGCTCGGTTGCTTTTCATCCCTCCCTTTCCCAGTGTTTGTCAATGTGATTCCTAACGTTGTCATATTTCTCTTTACGCAGATGTGAAGAAGGACTGGTCAGATCACGCGCTGTGGTGGGAGAAGAAGAAGACCTGGCTGCTAAAGACGCACTGGACGCTGGATAAATACGGCATTCAGGCCGACGCCAGGCTGCTGTTCACGCCGCAGCAGAAGCTGTTGCGCCTGCAGCTGCCCAACATGAAGCACATGAGGGTGAAGGTCAACTTCTCTGACCGCGTCTTCAAGGCCGTGTCCGACATCTGCAAAACCTTCAGTGAGTGCTGCTGCCTTCCCTAAAATATTACTCCGCTTTTTCATAGCTCGATTAGCCTAACTCAATCTCCCCGCTGGTCGTGAAGAACAGCAAGTCAGGATAATTGTGTTATTTTGCTATACATTAGAGCGCATTCAGCCTTCAGTGCTGAGACAGATGTAGGCTTTGGTAGAGAGATGGTGCTAAATCAGAATACAGCGACAGCTTAAAGGCCCCATCAAATGCACTGACAAACATGTTTTCATGTGCTGATGTATTTCCTGTAGACCAATCTAAGGGCACATGCTTTTTAAAAAGCCAATAGCCTTTAACTTTGAAACACCCCAGCGTACTGCTAACACTGCCCACTGTTTTAAAAATAGTATGTGAAACAGTACATTATACATACAGCAATAAACATCTAAAGCATGCTGTGTTGTCAATAGTGATCATCTGATATGGGTTTTTAATGGCTTATGTGGATATCTTGGACACTGATGATCGATAATAATGCAATATATATGATATCAATCAGTTTAATGATAATAAAACAACATTGCCGCAATAGAGTTAGTACTTTTTTCACATAATATTTATGTAAATTATTTTGAAAATCAATTTGTAAAAAAAAATTAAAATAAATCGAACTTGATTAATCTGTAAGAAAAAAAAGCCTCTGGATTATAAACAGCACTGACGAGTAGACGACATATGTGACCCTGGAGCACAAAAGCAGTGTTAAGTCGCTGGGGTATATTTGTAGCAATAGCCAACAATACATTGTATGGATCTAAATGATAGATTTTTCTTTTATGTCAAAAATCATTAGGATATTAAGTAAAGATCATGTTCCATGAAGATATTTTGTAAATTTCCTACTGTAAATATATTAAAACTTAATTTAACTTAATTAGTAATATGCATTGCTAAGAACTTCATTTGGACAACTTTAAAGATGATTTTCTCAATATTTAGAATTTTTTGCACCCTCAGATTCCAGATTTTCAAATAGTTGTATTTTGGCCAAATATTGTCCTCTCCTAACAAACCACACATCAATGGAAAGCTTATTTATTGTATAGATATATAAATATCAATTTCAAAAAATTGACCTTCATGACTGGTTTTGTGCTCCAGAGTCACATTTGTCAAAACATCGGGGAAAAGAAAACCGCACTCATCAAATCACTTCACAGGAACTTTAATACAAAAACAATGTAAACACACAGGGTTTTGACAATAACTCTTTAGCAGCTAAAGTATCCCTATCCCTAGTAGTATTGTTATACTTATGAATATCGGAATATTATTACAAAAATAATGTAGTTCTTCTGAATGTATTTTAATTAATTCACATTCACACGGCATTGCAGCATTTCAGTTAAACCTATAGTCCTCATATTCACAACAAACTAACAGAAAAATTGCACCACCAAAAAAATTTAATTTGAATTTTCAATTTGAAGATATGTCTTCAATAACTAATGTGAGCGCTCTAAATGAACCCAGACCCCTCACATCATAGGAGCTGCTTGTGTGGTTTGCTGTTTAACATGCATTAAGGGGCAGTTTGTGTTCTCTATTCCTTCTGCTCTGTTTTTAATTGTTGGTCTATATACACATGCATCAGACGGATGTCGTGTTGGGCGTTATGTCTTGTTTTGTTCTCAGCATCTCAAACTATGCGCTTCTGTTCATAAGATGCTCACAAGTTGTCAGTTTCATTCTGTTGTGCTCTTATGTCATCTGTAAATGGACCTAACGCAGAATTTGGCTCAAATAATACATGATAATGCTGATGATATTTACTACTGTGCATCATTGTTCTACCTTTTGGAAAATCCTGTGGTACTGCTGTTGTTTTGAGGCTTGAGGGCTGTGATAATGCCATAGCACTGGTATCTAATAACTGAATTGGTTAAAGGTGTGCTTGACCACATTTCTTGTTTTCTGGTCTTTTGGCTGGTCTTTATTATTTATTAAACACACTGATCTGTATTTCGTAGCATAGATAAGACCCAGCATGCCCTTGAACCGCTCCAAATCCTGTTTCGTAAACAGTTCTTATCAGTGTAACTGGCTGATGGTAACTTTTGTTGTGTCCCTATATAGAAAACAAGGCCTTATGAGCACTTACAGGTTGAATCTTTTTCGCTGTCAATATTTGCAAAAAAAAGTCTTTCGACCAGGAAAGAAGTCAGATGACCTCCTCTTTCTCAAATTGATTTGAATTGATCCCAACTCTCTCTCTCTCAAACTCACACACACAAAAATAGCATGAAGTGTTGGTATTTACATTTATTATTTATGTGCATACTTCAGTAGGTCGATAGGATTTATTGTTGTAAAAGACCAAAACAATCATTTTTGTAACTACATCACTGTAACGTTTCCAAAGCAAAACATCTAACAACTATATTTGTCATTTCAAACCTGAAAAAAAAAAAGATCGATATGAGAGATGGGTTTGATTCCAGTTTTGATTTCTCTTAACAATTCCAGGTCCTTAACGGTTTGATTTAATTATTATTTTAGTAGTCAGTAGGGTTGCAAAAAGGTGGAAAATTTCCAGCAAATTTTGGAAATATTCCAGAAATTTTGGAAACTTTCCAGGGATTTTTGGAACGTTTCCTGAAATTTACCGGAAATGTTTCACCCCTTTGCAACCCTAGTAATCAGTACAAATAGATTGATAGCATTGATATAGATATTTTAAAGTTTTTGTCTGTATAGAAACTGTGCATGTTTTTTTTTTAAAGTATTGAGACACACAGTTAGTTCTGAGGAAAGCCCCAGCATCGTTTGTTTGCAAATGACACTCGAGTTTCATATTTTGTTATCTAATACAATGGCATTCAGGTATTATTTAGTGTCCAGATGCTTTTGGGTCCCCAATACCTGTATGTCTTGTAGAGCATGCAGAGTAGTGTGAGGAAAGGATGAGGGACAGGAGTTTTACAGCACTTCAACTGGCAGCAGCTGCAGACAGCCAGTGAGACGGTGATCATCCAGCTCACATATGCGGTCTCTCTCTCGGTGTCTCAGCTGCCAGAGAAATTGGGAGTTTCTTCTTCGTTAGTTGGAATCACTTGGTCATGGAGCCAGAGTTTGCCGGTGATGAGAGAGATCCACAGAAGGGGACGTCTGCTCAGGAATTCTATTTTTAAATGAATCCCAAATCACAGATAACCAGAAATGAGTAATGCTTGAAGCCCACGTGATATTTAAATGCCCCTATTAAGAGGATAGTTCACCCAAAAAGTGAAATTTTGCTGTTAATGTTCTTAAACCCTCTCTTGTTAATGTCTCTCTTTGAATGAAGCAGTGTTTTTGAACGTGTAGTTGAATGAACTGTTTAAAGACTCACTCAAAGACAGTCCCTTGCCGCCACCTTGTGGCGCAACAATCTAACTGCACTGACTGACAGCTCGTCTAGAACGCGTGCAGGTGGAAATATCAATAGAAAGTCTCTTGTGCAGTCCGATTCGAGGATCAGTATGAACTGTTGTACATGTAGGCTAACAATAGCCTAACAATCTTATTGTCAGGTTTATGTTCTGTTATGTGGATCGTTATTTTGTCATTCTCTTCTGTTTACTTCACTTCCTGTTTCAACGCTATTTGGTTTCGGTTTCATTGGTTTCTGAATATGACCTCGTTAAATCGTAACACATACACACACAGATTATATATATAATAATAATAATATAATATATAATTAAGGAATTATATTTACTTAAATATTCAATAAGCCTATGTTATTGCGAATATTAATGTACTTGTTCATTGTGTCAGTGTTTTATTCGCAAGAACAACATAGTGACAAACGTGCTCTGTAGAGCAGTTTGTCCGTTTAGGGCTACTGTAGAAAAATGGTGGCAACTTCCATGTAAGGGGACCCGCGGTGTATGTAGATAGAAATTGCTCATTCTAAGGTAATAAAAACATAACGGTTCATTAAGTAAGGTCTTTGTACGCCTCTGAAAACATAGTTATGTATATTATATTTCTGTCAATAAATCGTTGTAAATATTACACATTGCACCATTAATTTATTTGATTCCTCAGTGTTTGCTAAACATTCTGTAATTTATTAGTCGGTATATAATACAGCATGTGGTGTGTGCCATGCCTCATCTTATTCGTTTTTGTTAATAAACGTTATGTACGATAGTTTGTCATTGTAGCCTAATGTTTTATTATTGTTGTGCTTTTTAATTAAGAATAAAAATGGATCCATCTTTTGTTTTAGTCTTAAAAATTGAAAGGTGTATAGATATAAGCAAAACATACAATTATTTTTTCTTGTAAAACGTGACACCAAGATCGCGAATTCGAAAGTGAAAGTAAAAGCGCATGAGGCCCGCTTATAACACAGCAAAAGAGGAATTCCCGTTCACAAAATTCAATTCACAAATAAGAACGGGTTGAATGCTGAACACTTTCGTTACCATATAACTAAACTATGATAAAAGTTCATCAGCATGCATTGATTAATCATATGTTTAATAAAATTGCGACCAAATTGAGAAAGTTGGTCGCAAAAGAGCGACCGGTGGGAAGAATGAGTCTGGAGCCCTGTGATATGCGTGTACTTTTACTTTAGGCCTTAAACTGAAAATGGTTGTGAATAGCTGTGATGTGAAGTGCAGCTCTTGAATTAGTCTGTGTTTTCATTCAGAGGCCATATCATTGTTCACCGCTGGCTTCATAATGCTTACTCTCTCTCTGGTGGTATCAGTTGTTCTGGTGGGCGTTTTCTCCTCACGTTACTGTTGCATTCTCATGTGAGGCATGCAGTGATTTGGAGTGTGTGTGTGTATTATTTGCCTCTTAGAGCGAGCGGACTGTGTTTCTGCAGAGTGCTTTGCCTAACACACGAACTGCTCGTCAGAGAAGAAATAAAATGATAAATGTGTGGTTTCTCAGTCAGAGCGTTCTCTGCAAGTTTCTTGTGAGTTACGGCTGTTTGATTTGGGAGCGTTTGCTGAAGGATCTTCTGTTTGTTGTTGATTGCACTCCAGTGACCTGCTGCAGTTCGCTCACATATGGCTGTAAAAGGGCAGACTCGGAGAGAGAGAACTGCCATCTGGTAGTCCTTAAAACCTCTGGAATGCTTTTGCTTTAGTAACACAACTAAACAAGCCATTCCTGCCAAGCCGTGAAGCCCCTCCCCAACACACTTGCACTCCGTCACACTCGTTTCCTCCAGGACTGTGGAAAATCCAGGGAGTGCGAGTCGTCCTGCCATAATGCTTAAAGTAGTGGAGAATCAAACTGCAAGAATTTCAATAAAAAGTAATTTAATGCTGAAACTGTCACCGCCGATTACTGGCAATGGTTTTTTGAATGTTTCACTCTGGATGCAAAATCTCTATTAGAATTTCATTATGTACTTATTGGAGTCGTCTTCTCAAGGGTTCTTTAGATCGCTGGTCTGCTTTAGACATCTTTAGACACTGTTTACTAGGGCTGGGTATTGAGTTCGATACTTTTTAGGCACCGACCGAATTGCCTCGATACCATCGAGTATCGAAAAACGTCTCGTCGTTCGGTACCAAATTTCGATACCTAAGGGGTTAATCTCATCAGCGTCAGTGAGCCAAGTCCCAGCCCCCTTAGATGTAAGGCTACATTTACACTGGTGCGTTTATGTTCTAAAATGAAAACTATCCTCATGGTACTGGCGTTTCCACTGCGTTTCAAGTCGGCTTTCCACTATCTCTGACAAACGACAAGCGACAGACCGGTCCAAAGTTTTTATGTTAGATAATGTAATCTTGTTAAAATTGATTTCATAAAATTGGTATCGAAAAAAGTATCGTTCAGGAACCGGTATCGAAGTCAAGGTATCGGTATCGATATCGAAAAATTTTGAACGATACCCAGCCCTACTATTTACGGCCCTCTGATTTTTGCAATGTGGAAAATGCAGACGAAATCCAGTCACAACAATGGAATTTACAGTATAACACACTGTTATGGAATTCAGCAAATGTTGAATAAATAAATCAAAAGTAGGGCTGATCTTATCATGATATAGTCTAGTGCCTAATATGAATATTAAACTGCAAAAGGACTGATATTGAAAAATGAAGTCTGCATGTCTATAGTAATAATAATAATGCAATTTTTTTTAACTTTATTATTATTATTTTTTTTTCTTCCATGTTTTTATTTTCTGTACAACGGAAAAACAGTTGTACAGAACTTTGTCTAAAAATAAAAGAAAGTTACATTTTGAATTATTACATTTTAAAAGATTAATTTAATGTTTTATGCCTTCATTTGATTAGCACTGTAATAATAATAATAATAATAATAATAATTGAATGGAATCCTGAATTGAAAAATAAAATTTAATTGCATAAGCTTCACGATTTTAATTAATTAGACATGCTTTTTGATTACTTAAAATTAATCTAACCATTAAAATGTTAAATTAATTAAATAAAATATTTTGTTTGTTGTATAGACTTTTTCACCTTGTGCAGAATTTGAGGTCATGTTGGAAAGTGTAATTTCAGTAGTGCTTGCACATGCAGAACATATTTATAATTTTGTAATTAATATTATGCGAATAATTAATATAATTCTATGTGGAACAAGTCCTCTAGCAGCGAAGCATGAGATCTATAAAAACCTCAGACTCCCTGATATGATGGGAGTCTAAAGAATGAACATGTGCTCAGCCCTGTAAGCATGACATCATGGCCACTGTAGGGGGAATTATTGCTGGATAAATCAGATGATTAAGCCAACTTGTTTTAAAAATGTACATTAGATATACATGAGTTGTAATGTGCCTGTTTTCGTCTAGACTTACTGAAGCTTGCATATGTCTGTTTCTAAGTCTCCACTACATGTCTTTTTGCTGTTGAAATTACCCTCAGAGTCTGAGACATCTTGTGTCTTGAGGGTGATGGACCGACCTTTTAATTAGAACGAGTCCTTCTTCCACAGACATCCGGCATCCTGAGGAGCTCTCCTTACTGTGCAAGCCCCGCGACCCCAAGAAGAAGAAGAAAAAGCTGGAGGAGGCGGAGGAGGAGGCGCTGGAGCTGGAAGGACCACTGCTCACTCCTGGATCAGGTACGTCTCCGATCGCCGTCACCATTCCTCTGAGAATGTCAATGCACTGATCTCTCTGTCATTAACTTCTCAAAATATCTATAAGGTCCATTTTAGGAAATAGTAGTTTTTTTCCCCAATACCTAGTGAGCTGCCTCATGAGTCAGCATTATAACCATCATGGAACATAACAAGTCATTGGTTTTCAGTCCTAGTCCTGAGCTTCAGCCGCACTGCACATTTTCTGTGTCTCCCTTATTTAACACACCAGACTCAGATCATCCACTCGTTTGGAGAGAGCTAAACTAAGTTTCTGTCTCTGAAAGCTGAAGAATGCTGCCTCTGCAGACAGGATACAGAGGTAGGAAGGCAACAAGGCGTTTCTGAATCCAGTGCTCATCTCACATCCAGTCTACTGAGATAGCTTCATCTGACTAGTTTTTGAAAGCAGGATATGATGTATTCTTCGCTGCCTGTGATATCCCACAATCCTGTGCATGCAGTTCTGTTAAAGTTGAGCTAAAATATAAAATGGCATCCGTCCGGTTGGTGGTCAGTTTTTTTTTTTTAACCAACTTTTTCACTTTTGATGGAATTTCTCCTAATAAATTAGAATTATAGTAATTAAATAATTGGTTATCTCAAAAGCTTGCTCTGTTTTGTTGTAGATCGTTGGACCGTTATTCTGCCTCAAAAGGTGTGGCAACAAGTCATGCGAAAGATGTAGCGATCTATTAAATCAATTTTATTTTCCCCCTCAAATTCCTTTTTTTCTGAATTCTGTTTTAATGTTTAATTAAATTTTAGTAATTAAAAAGCTTGTCTAATTAACTGGAATCATGAAGCTTGTATAATGTAACAGCAATTTATTAACATTGTAACAAAAGCTAAATTTTAGGGCCCTATGAATTCCATTTTATTTCTCTGTTTTAATGCTTTAATTATGTTTTAATAATCAAAAAGCATGTCTAATCAATAGACTCATAAAATATAATTCTTACAATAAAAGTGCCCTTTTTGTCAGGTTTTATGCCTTATTTTGATTATCACCATTATGTATTAAATCAGAAATTCAGAAAAAAATCTAAGTAGATAACAGAATTTCAGGGGGAAAAAAAATTGATAAATTCTTTGATTCAGTCCTTATTTTCTACATCGCTGCATCATAGGGCACTAAAGATATGCTAATGTGAAATGTCCAGTGCTCTGGGTCCCCTAGACAGGATTGAAAACCAGTTATAAATGCCCAAGCAACTCAACCCAGTTGATTTTAATAGAGTTTGACATAGCATTATGGTACTTCTCTCTGCAACAAACTTGAGGCATGGTTCATATCCGTCACAAATCATGCAGGTGGGGTTACACACTGATGTGCTTGGGATTTGAGGTTAGGTTGAATCTTAAACCCAAGTATGAGCAATAGATACTCTGATTGTCGTGCCACATCGCATTGCTTGTTTGCATCGTACACAGTGTTTGATGGTGTGAAACCCATAAAGCTCCATAATGATGCGCGTGTGGTTGAAGAGCAGGAAAACAAAAGGCTTGTTCTGTTGAAACAGTGCTGAAATGAGAAATGTGTGGGTTGAGAGCAGCGTATCATTTGCAGGCCTGCTGCTCTCACTCTAACTTCGGAGCGTGAATGGTTCAGATTCCGCACATATTTGGTCACGCTGCCATTTTGAAACAGAGCAGCTACATTGCAGAGCACCCCACACATGATGCACTACAATCCATTAACGATGCACAGAGGACAGACTCCCATCTCCTCAGGTCGACATGAATAGGGTCTATTGTCCCAGACGCGTCCCCCATGCAAACTAAACACGCAGGCCAAAACGCTTGTGTCTGGGATCTGTTCTCCACTTGTTCCTTCATTACTACCATTTAACCTCATGATGACCCTCATTAAAATAGTGCAGGACTCCCGATGTTTAGGGTCCATAAAGACGCTGGTTTTTACCGCACAAAGGGTCCTTTAGGAAGGAGAAAATGGAACGGGAGCTGCCATGAGCCATTTTGGCCCACAACGGGAAATGAGCCGAAGACCTGCCTCTTGATCTCTTCTCAGAGGGATTTCAGTACGAGTCGCTGTGATAGGGATCGCTCTGATAACAGTGTGAGCAGGACATGAGCTCCACCCATTAGTATTGTTGTTCCTTTCCCTTCCTCTACGGATCTTCAAACAACACCATCTTCTCTGGAAGTAGAGCTCTGTCCTCCCCTGGTCTGTGTCTGGACTTTCATACGCACATTTAGCAGATGCTTTTATTCAAAGCAGCTTACAGAAGAGGAACAAAAGCAATTTGTCAAAGAGACTTCAATATTTAGAATATATAAAATCCTTGTTTATTAGACAACTACACTTGAAAGTAAGCTAGAGAAGAGCAGAAACACAGATTGATTGATTTACTTATTATGTGAGATAAGCTAAAGGTACAAATACCATGTTCTTTAGACGGACTAAAAATGTTACGATCAGCTATTAATCTAATATAATATGTAAAATAACTAGTTTTAAAATTGTTACTCTCCAGCAATTAAAATACAGTGATGTTGAGTCAACAGATTTTGATAAGTTGAGTTGATATTAAATTGATAACTTGAGGTTTAATTACAAAAATGTGGTATATTGTTTGTGTCTCAAATTTTTAATAGAAAATAAAGCTGCTCTTAGAATACCTACTTTGACTTTAAGTTGGGTGAACAATATTTTCCAATACTTTCTATAGGAAAAAAAAAAAACCTTGTTTGTGGAAAGTAGGGCTGTCCTCGACTAAGGATTTTTCTGGTCGACTAGTAATCGTTCATTTTAAGCATTAGTCGACTAATCGCACGTTTATTAATAAACCATTTAAATCATTATTATGAGCCTTTAATTGCCTTCATAGCCTAATAAAGCGCTCAAGCACACATAAAGCTTGCCACAGCGCACCGCAGAAGTAATGATTATGAATGTTTCGGGGAAAAACAGTAAGGAGGCTGCATTAACATTTTAATAATTTGATAAACTAGTGCTTTCTTTGTTTTCGGTTTAAGAGATGAAGTCGGTGACATTGACACTGACTCGTCATCTCCGCAGTACTGCTGCGCCTGTATGCATGTTTCATACGGATTACATAATCTGAGAATATTTGTTTTCCATTTGAATTGGTTCATTTGAAAGTAGACATTTTACTCTCTATAGATATATTTTTAATGTCTGTAAGGCAAAGATTATACACAGACACGCTCAAGGAAAGTAGACATTTTACTCTCTATAGATATATTTTTAATGTCTGTAAGGCAAAGATTATACACAGAGTTTCACGCTCAAGTTCACAGAGACCGAGACGGCAGAAAGCGCATCCTGTTTGCTTTCATTATTTCACAAAAGCGCAGTTTGTTTTTATTGTGAGTGCACACAAATAAACAGTCTTTACAGATTTGAATTATGTGTTACTCTTATCTGTATGAGCAAAAATTACCAGTATTTTAGGAGCAAGTGACGCACCAGCGCCTCCATCTGTCCTGCAGTAAGCGCACTTATACACTCCACACACGCACTTGAATAGCGCACATTTAAATAGGGGCCATGTAAAGTTGTTAATACTTACATATTTCAGATGATAAGCCATATTTGTGGTGGATGAATAAATATTTTTGGTCTCATTACCGCTAAAATATCTTCAGTCTGACGGACCTAATGACTTACAATCATTGGACAGACCGAAGATTTTTTCTTCCTGCGGTAAATTACTGCGTCATCAGAGAGAACAACAGAATACAAGCTCGCGCTGAGGCTCACTCTTTGTCTCGAGACTTCCAAAAAGTCTTAAATTTAACTTGTTCAAGTCTGCAGAAACCCTGATAGACTAACTGTTAATGATCTGTTAGTCACAGACTGCATGACTTCGCCTGTGGATTTTTTTTTTCTACGACTAAGCAACTAAATAAAAGTTTGGTCGACCAAGCCCCTTCTGGTCTACTAATGATTAGTCGACTATTAGGGGGCAGCCCTAGTGGAAAGTGAATGAGTTTAATGAAAAGGCAAAATGTGACTCTGTGAATGACATTTATTAAGGATGTGTATGAACATCTCGGGTCTGTCTGCCTGAACCTTTTATTCATGTATTTATTTATTTGAGATATTAGTTATTTTCTTTTTGAAACTTTGGTTACTTCTGATGTCTTGTCTCATTTTGCATGGTAACGCTTTCCATTTCCTCCAAGCTGTTAATCTCTTTAATCTATCCTTTCATTCCCCCTCTTTCTCTCTTTGTTTTTTCTTTTCTACATTTCCTCCTATTCCTCAAGTCTCTGAGATACTATACATTGGACCAGTAAAAGGTAAGGCTCACAGTTGTTCTGGCTTCCTGCATTGCTTCCTTCACGTCCTCTCACCGCAGCTGGAGCAGTCACCTGACCACTGCTGATAATAAACACTTTTCTCTCACTTCTGCTGACTGTGGTACGTGGATGATGTGCAGGCGGAAGACGTAGGCGTCGTGCATCTCTGAGAAATGCAGGTGCAAAGGAAACAAAGTTTCCTTAATTTAGCAAAGGAAAACCAGTCTCTTCTTGGCTTATATCGAAATCCTCTGACATTTTTCTTTACAAATCCTCGTTTTGTGCTTCTAATTCATGACTGGCGTTTTGTTTTTTTCTCTCTCCGCACTCGTCACTAATCACGCAACGCCTACGTCTTACGTCATCTGCCGGAACGGCTTCCGTGTACGACAGTCAGCGGAAGTGAGAAAAAAAGTGTTTATTACATTTGAAATATGGATATTTATCTTACAAAAATGCGTGGATTCGCTTTATTCACCCCCCGGAGCCGTGTGAGGGACGTTTTATTACGGATGCACGCACTTTATTTCACGTCTTCTAAATTGTTGACAACCAACACCCGCATTGAAAGGCTTGGAGGGACCAGGACGATTTTTAATATAACTCCGATTGGATTCGTCTGAAAGAAGAAAGTCACATACACCTAGGATGCTTTGAGGGTGAGTAAAACACAGGCTAATTTTCATTTTTGGGTGAACTAACCCTTTAATGCTTTGCTGAATCGTTCAGAGCGTTTACTGAATCAACATCTGACTCACTCTCGAAATGAAGCCAGGTTTAAGAAGCAACAATCACAGTTTCGGTACAACAGACTTTAAATGGATAGTTTCTGTTCCTCCACTGAAAGTCCATTCCACCAATACACTGATGCTTCAAAAAATTAATGACAAAAAAATAAATACACTGTAAAGGTAATCCATGTAAATCAAATAGTTTAATCCAAGTCTTCTGAGGACATAACGATTGCTCTGCTTGATGAGCAGATTTAATGAGCGCACATATTTGCTTGGCATACGAGAATAACCCTCATTGGTTCTTGCGGAAGTTCATATGTGCTTGCATGACTCATGAGAATGAACCTCATTAGTTTCCTCACATTCACAAGCACTGTGAGCTTCTGTTTACGGCATAGACCTTAGTGTAGCATCATATTTAAATTCTGACATTAATGAAAGATGGATAGACGTACAGTGTCCATTAGATTGCTCAGTTGTTTTTAACAACATACCAAATGTTCAGCTGAAGAAACATCATTCCAAAAGACTTTCAGTGGACCTAGAAACTCTTTTAGCCCATAAAACAATTATAAACCTTTATACGACGCATGCCATGCTGTAAGTCTATCCCTCACAGTCTCGTTTTCAGTCAAATTCATTATGGTGAATTATACCCTGATTAGTCTGATTTGATATGCTCTAAGTATGTGCATTGATCAATGTTTATATATGAATGCAAGCCTAAATTAGATCTGTTTATCATATTAAGCCATCGTGTCTCTTCAGAAGACTTGGATTAAAGCGCTCTCTTCATATGGATTTCTTTTAGATCAAAGCTTTGGTTGCATGAACTTTTAATGGAGGGACAGAAGTCTCTCAGGTTTCATCTTCATTTCTGTTTCAAAGGTTTGGAACGACAAATTTGAGGAAATTATGACAGAATTATAATTTTTGAGTAAACCTTTTAATATTAAAAGCTATTTAAGTTCATAAAAAATAGCACTGTTAGGACTGAAATTATCTACAAAACAAAGTCTGAATAGAGGCTGCAATTTTGAGCCAAAATAATTACAGAAAATGATGAATTAAAATAAGAGGCCTTGCAGCACTGTTATTATCGAATTGATTAGTAAAACAGTTTGATATTTGGCATATGAGCGTGTGAACACTCCTTCACGCTCGCTGTTCATTGTTTTATACGTGCCTTCAAGCATGAGTCTGAGCTGAAGCGTCAGTGTGATGTGTGTTTGTGGATCAGGATTCATTTGAACGTTCCCAAACAGTGCGTAGAGTCGAGTAAACATCCAAACGCTTTTCACTCAGAAATTTCTAATAAGTTTCACAATTAATTACCAAGAAAATAATAGTGTAAAGTATTAGTGACGTAAACATGAAAGTAGGAAAACTGAAATAGTATTTTCTTGTTAAACATACTCAAATAATCGGTATTATTTATAACTATGGAATATATATATATATATATATATATATATATAATTTTTTAAAATAATTTTATTTTTTTTGTTTATAAACTGATAAATATGACTGGCATTTATACAGTAAGTTACTAGAGGTCCATTAAGTGTGACTCCTTCTGTTGTGATTATATTCACAATATAGAACAGCCTCTCTTAACTTTTATAAATGTTTGCTGCATGATAAGCATATATTAAGGACACTTACACTCATTAAAGTTTTATTTTATTGTTCTAGTTCATTAGGTGTCATCCTTTCACTAGCTCTAGTCGTCTAAATGAAGGTTATAGTTAGTCTCTGTGGGTGTTGTGCCATGACATACGTCATAGCTGGTGAACAGCTGATACTACGTAATATTAATAAACATCTAGGAGTCTCCATTTAATAATAACCAGCAGGACCTGTGCAATTTGAGGTCCTTACGTGGATTGGGAAAATGGCTCCAGTTGTCCTGTAGGCATTGACTGAAGTGTTTACAGAATAATGCTGCACTAATGGACTGAATTGTGTTAATGGTGTGTGATAATAACAGCTGTAACGGTGCACTGAGACCCAGCTGATGCTCGGCTCCTGATTCATCGGGTTCATAGAGATGCCAGTCACCTCCCGGACCCCTCATGCTGCTGTTTGTGCACTCGCAAAGTTGAACTGTGTGTGTTTTCTGCATGCTGCCTTCATCAGAACTGTGCAGTCATGTGAATGAGTGACTGTGTGAACAGCAGTTTCTTGTGATTTCCAGTCACTGGATTTGGTACACGTATATGGCTAGGAGTGGGCGGGATGACAAAATCCTGCCACAATAGGGCCTTTCGCACTGCTTTAGTTCCAGAACTAAATGTACAGTACTAAAGTACTGGGACGGGTAGTTCCACAATTAGTTCTGGTACTATGAAAAGGTTCCTGCGGTGCGAAAGGCCCTCATGTTAACAAGTTATTTTTGCTGAAAATTTAACCAAATCATTTGTTTTATAAAACTGTTTAATCTTGTGTAATATCTTACATTTTTAAATCTTAAAAAAATCTTAAATTCTTTACCTTTTTATTTAAAATTTAATGGAATCAAACTAGAAACCAAGATTATTCATAACAAATGATGTCAGAGTTAGGCCTGTCACGATAACATATTTTTGTTGTGCGATATATTCCCCCAGAAATAATTGCAATAAGCGTTATTATTGTCAAGTTTATTCAGTTGACAGATGATAGTGTCTTCACATAAAATTGCATCTTTGTAAGTTTATTTTTGCATTGCATTATTGCTCACACCCTGTAAGACATTTTGTGTGGGCTGTCAGTGCTTTAAAAGGATTCATTTGAATATATCTTCAAATATAATTCGAATATATCAAAATTTTCAGATTTCTTTTCTAAATTCAATGCAGTATTTTTTATTTTATAATTTTTTTTAAAGATGTTTTATTAATGCTGATGTCTTATATGATAATATGTTTTTACGCAGAAATTTCTAATAAGTTTCACAATTAATTACCAAGAAAATAATAGTGTGACGTAAACATGAAAGTAGGAAAACTGAAATAGTATTTTCTTGTTAAACATACTCAAATAATCGGTATTATTTATAACTATGGAATATATATATATATATATATATATATATATATTCCATAGTTATAAATAATACCGATTATTTGAGTATGTTTAACAAGAAAATACTATTTCAGTTTTCCTACTTTCATGTTTACGTCACTAATACTTTACACTATTATTTTCTTGGTAATTAATTGTGAAACTTATTAGAAATTTCTGAGTGAAAACATATTTTGTAGAAGCATTTTTTAAATTTGAACTAGCACCAACTACACCACGTTATGTTTGAGAAGCTGCAAAAGACACAGGAGCAAGTGGAATGTACAAAACATGGTGACATACATTTTGATGTAAATATAATGGGTGATATATTGCGTCACCAAAAATTATTGAGGTCATGTACATATATTGCGCAATAAGTCAATATATTGATTATTGCGACAGGCCTAGTCAGAGTAGAAACATAATAACAGACTTGAGTTAAATTAGCTGCACAACTGTTAGTGTTATTATTATTATTTTTAATAAATTTACTTTTTTTTTTATGGACTGTGGACTACACATCACAGTCCGTAAAAAGGGTCCATTTATAATTTTCTGTTTTTTAGTAATGTACATTTATAATAACTATATATTTTGTTGTTAAACTGCCTTGGAATACATTGCATAAAACTTAAATGGTGCTGCATGCAAATTTGACACATTTCTCTCTTCTGACCAACATGATCTTTTCCCTCTTTTGTAAAGTGTTTTTTTTGTTTTTTTGCTAGCTATCGGAGCAAATTGGGAAATGTGAAAAGGGTCCAAAGCTATTTTTGCAGAAAATTCAACCCAAAATAATTTGTTTTGTATCAGTGTAATAATTCCTATTTAATTTTGTGTAATATTATAATCTATATTGAATCTTTTTATAGTTTAATGGAAGAAAACCCAAAAAATTATGAACCTAAGTTGAAAAAAAAAAAAATCAAAATGGCAAGCGGCTGTAAATATGTAAGACAGTATAAGCACACCCCTCTGACTGTTGATTTCTTTATAAATACGCCAAATTGCTCTTTTGCTTGAAAGGCACAAACAACCTACAGCTACACCATGGTTACAAAACCTAAATCACTCTCTACTGGATGAAACATTAAAATAAACGTCATTCCGCCCAGCCCTCCATCCGGCTTGTCGTGTGAATGGGTTTGACGGCTGTTTTGGGTGGTTACTGACAGATGCCTCTCATTTCAGGAAGCATCTATTCTAGTCCTGGACTTTACAGCAAAACCATGACACCTACCTATGACTCTCGGGACGGCAGCCCTCTGTCCCCCACCACAGCGTGGTTTGGAGACAGTCCGCTGTCAGAAGGCAATCCCAGCATCCTCGCTGTCAGCCAGCCCATCACCTCACCCGACATTCTGGTCAAGATGTACAAACCACAGTCCCTCCTGGACAAGGCCAAGATCAACCAGGGGTAAGCTGGGACAGATCTGGTGTGTGAAGACTCAGTGATTCAGGAAGGTTTGCACTCATATTCCTCTGAATGTCTTTGTGAAGGTGGCTGGACTCCTCCAGATCACTGATGGAGCAGGATGTGAAGGAGAACGAGGTCCTTCTGCTCCGGTTCAAGTACCACAGCTTCTTTGACCTCAACCCAAAGGTCAGTGTGTTTTGCACCTTATCACATATAATCATATGCACACAATGCTGAATAGGACATTACAGAATCACACACAAGCTCTTAAAGGGGTCATGAACTGCCTTTTTTTATTTTGCACTGTTCTTTGATTTTTACATCAAAAAGCATCATAATTTAGAAGTAATAAGTTCTTTTCTTTCCTGTTTTTGACCCCCTCATCGGAACGCTCTGTTTGAATAGGCGTGGAGGATTGTAGACTCGGAAGTTAACGCCCACTGCTGTGATTGGCTAATAGTTGTGTATGTTTGACAGCCTACATTCCTCATAGATGGGACGCTGCTGTGATTTAGGTCAAAATCGCATAAATAATGCAATTCAACCAAACGATCTGTAAGAACAAAAACAGTTACTCGCACTTGTGTTGCGACATTACTGTCGGATCCAATATAGTCGCACAGCATTGTCTTTTAGTTTCAATCTTTTTGAAAATCCCGCATCGAATTGTGCCTTGTTTGTAAATTAATCCATGGTAAAAATTGAAAACACAAACAATTGAATGGGCGAAAAACCTAAAGTTCCATTATGTAGAAGCAATCGCTGTAAGAATTCATTTATACCTGTATCTATTAGGATTTTAAATAGTAAATTGCAGTAATTGTGATGGTATTTTAACTAACAAAAGTGTTGTTGTTGTTGTTGTTGTTGTTTTGTGTGGTTGGTGTGTATTGCTGCAGCTTTGAGTCCAAGACAAATTTCCTACAAAAGACAATAAAGTATAACTAACTCTAAAGGGGTCATGCAATAGAAAATCAAAACATTCTTGATATTCCTGTCAGTAGCATAAAAACCGTCTATATTGTGATTATTTTATATACAGAAAGTGATCAGAGATTGTTGTCTTTATAATAGCTGGAGCAGAGCGAGTCTATTGGTGATTTTTGCATTTTCGCCAAAAATCCTGTTATAATCAGTGGCTCAGTTTACATTGCTCAACGAGTCTCTTATTTACATCGTGTTGCACTTTGTAAGTTATGGTAAAAGTATTGGTGAGATTGCAGAAATCACGTCGCAGTAAGAAGATGATTGTTATCATTGTGTGCTCAGTAGACATGACTTTAGTGCAGTGCTTTGATGCTCTAAATATAATGCTGTAATCAACACTTTTCCCCATTAGTTCATCCTGGCATAATAAAAGTTTTCAAGAGAGTTCCACATGTAATGCTCATTTCATATGCGAAGATGTCAGCCAATCATAGCAGTGGGAGTTTCCATTGAAGTATCACAGTGGACACGCCCCTTCTAACAGAGTGTTCAAATCAGAGGCTAAATGTGGGTAGAAAATGACAATTTGTTTCTACATTATGACCAGTTTTGATTAAAATACCATACTAAGATGATAATTGCACCTCAGGAAACATAAAATATTGCATTTCATGAACATTTGCATAGACAAATTCAGTTTTATTTAATTGGGAAAATCATCTAGTAACAGTGTAGCTTGCAAAATGTGGGACAAGTAAATATTGGATTTTATTATTATTTTTTTTCCTTTTTTTGTAAGAGTTTAGCAGTGTTTGCAGCCCATTTTACATTTGCATTTTAACATTTACATTGATTTATTCAATTTTATTAAATTGGGAAATGGTAGATGTGGGAGAGGGTTACATATTACAATAAAGAATTTATCAGAGGCTAAATTTGGGTAAAAAAAGGTTTCATCTTTTTGATGAAAATACTATAATAAGATGATAAGTGCACCTCAGGAAACACATATTACAATAAAGAATTTATCAGAGGCTAAATTTGGGTAAAAAAAGGTTCATCTTTTTGATGAAAATACCATACTAAGATGATAAGTGCAACTCAGGAAACATAAAATATTGCATTTCATGACCTCTTTAAGGTTGTATATGAGTATAGTTATATATAGTGTGCATTATGCTCACCCGTAGGCCTCTCAGAGGGATCTACGCACTTATGTTGTAAGGACGGTGTGCTGGAAGTGGTGTTGTGGTGTCGTGTTTTTAACCCTCTCCTGACCCCTGCAGTATGATGCCATCAGGGTGAACCAGCTGTATGAGCAGGCCAAGTGGGCCATCCTGCTGGAGGAGATCGAATGCACCGAGGAGGAGATGATGATGTTCGCCGCCCTGCAGGTACGTGCAAACCTCGGCAGAATTTATGCCAACGCCCGACTTTTGACAGTTTGCAGTCTTCACTCGGGTCCTCTGGCCCTGTTAATGAATTGGATGGGCTCTGTGCCTGACTGCGTAGCATCTGCAGCATGCGAACGTTAGGCTGTGGCATTTGTTTTCACTGGCCCTTTGGCCAGCGATGACCCTGCTATTTCAGACCCTCATAAATGTTGAGTGACAACACCTCAGGACGCCTCACTGTCTTCACATCATGTAAATATAGAGCAGGCGTCTGTTCGAGGGAGGTGGGACATGGGAGACCACCCGGAGTCTCCAGCCTAAGGAGGTGTGGGTTGCTCCAGCAGGGATTTGTGGAGGTGTATCAGTGGTGTCGACTTTCTCTGTTTACGTACAGCGAGTTTAAATTAGTCAGGTCTGTCCCTCCCCATCAGTCCACACCACGTTCAGTCAGAGGATATGAGTCTGGCTCTGGACCTGCACCGTGTCTCTGGGTAGAAGAGCTCAGCGGCGTCAAACATCAGCAGCTCTAAGTTTAGCCAGCTTTATAGTGAGGCTGTTAACCGTTGAGAGAAATCGGTGTGTCATTCACCTACTAACTACTCTTATCTGAGCAGAGAGATGGTGACATGAAAATACCTTTAGTCTCTATTTTGAAAGCGGAGCTGTCATCAGCGTACAGTGAAATATGCTTCTGTAGTCCAACTGTTCGCTGTAGCACCATGGGGATCGTTTGACAGCTAATTGTAATTAGGAGAATGAGGTCACAGACTTTAAACTCATACATGAATAATATTATAGTTAACAAAAAAACTGTATCAAAAATGTTGTTAGTATCATTGAAATAAATGTTCAATTATTAACTTTAAACTTTTACTAAAATAAAAATAAAATAAAAAAATATATATTTTATTTTGAATTAAAAACTCATTGGGAAAAAACTATAATAGCGTATCAATGATACTAAAATAATACTGATACAGAAAATGATAAATAAATGTTAAAATTAACTTTAAACTAAAATTAAAATGAAAAAAATATATATTAAAAAATAATAATTCTAAATATATTTAAAAATATTTTATTTTGAATTAAAAACCCATTGAAAAAACTACAATAGTGTATCAATGATACTAAAATAACACTGATACAGAAAATTATTTAAAAATGTTAAATGTTGTTTGTTCATTCCTAGAGGTCAAAGTAAATATTACATTAGCTTTTTTATTTTTCATTTATTTTGTAAGAGTTTTTGCAGCATGTATGAATACAGTTTAAAACCATTTCATGAAAACAAATACAAAATAATTGTTAAATTTCACAAATGCATAAAAGTTTAAAACCTAAAAAACACATTTAACATGAACACTGACAAATTCAGTTTTATTTAATTGGGAAAATCATCCAGTAACAGTGTAGCTTGCAACATGTGGGACAGGACCGCATATTTGTCCTGTCAGGAGGTCAAAGTAAATATTTTATTAATTTTATTTCCCCTTTATTTTGTAAGAGTTTGACGATGTGCAGCTCTGGAACTGAGGACGTGTGTGAATACAGTTTTGAACAAATTCATGAAAATGTTACATTTCACAAATGCATACAAGTTGTCAACATTTTCAAAATACTTTTGTACATTTACGTTGACAATTGTTTTTTGTTTTTGTTTTTTTACTTGGCTAAATGTTAGATGTGGGAGAGGGTTATATATCACAACAAAGAATTTACGATATTAATGATTTTTTTTTAATTTTAATTGTTTTTATTTGCAGTACCACATCAACAAGCTGTCCATCATGTCTTCAGACAATCACATGAACAACAGTGAGAAGGAGGTCGATGAGGTTGATGCAGCTCTGTCAGATCTGGAGATCACTCTCGAGGGAGGAAAGACGTCCAACACGCTGGTACTGCAATCTCATACAATAATAATTCTTACTGCTTCCGTTACAGCCACAGACACACACCTGTAGGCCTTTATCACACTCTGCATTCGAAAAGCAGAAGCTTCAAATAGGGCTGGCAAAAAAAATCAATTTTTCAATTAATCGTTTTTTTAAATGACGTTGATTCGATATCGATTCTCAAAAGCCGCGAATCGATCTTTTCCGGGATTTATTTCAGCTCACATTTAAAACAAGATCTGATTAACATGAATCTTATCATTAGTCTTCTCCACTAGATGTCACCCTTATTGTCAAAATCAAAACGGTGTATTCTGTATATTCCTCTTGCTGTAACATGAGCGGCGTGCAGCTGTTATGTAGACTGTGACCATAAAGATTTTGACATTATTACACTAACAACTTTATTTATAACTTTATTAATACACGTTGTGTTCTCAGGGTGACATCACATCCATTCCTGAACTGGCTGACTACGTGAAAGTCTTCAAGTGAGTTGAAGGATTGAAAAATATGTTGAGATTTATTGTTTTTGGTCTCATAAGCTTTAATTAGTGCAAGGCAAAAAATAATAATAATAATAAAGCAAGGCTCTGTCTATGTATTAGTCTATTTAAAGTGTAAATGTTGTCATTTCCACTACACTAGTGGCAGCTAAATTAATTACAGTGCGTTTAAGCGAAATGACCAAATAATGCTTATTATAATGTGCTTATATTTTGCTATATTGAATATTGAAAGAGCGGGCGTCACAGACCTGATCAGCATTCGAGACAGGTCTTTATCAAAGGAATTTCCCTTTGATTTTGAGATTTCCCTTTGATCTTTTGCTCATTCCTCAGACCAAAGAAACTCACTCTGAAAGGATACAAGCAGTACTGGTGCACGTTCAAGGACATCACAATCTCCTGCTACAAGAGCCGCGAGGAGGCCCACGGCACACCGGCGCACCAGATGAACCTGAGAGGTGACCGCTCGCGACAGACACGGTCAGAAACGCTGTTTGTTTACCACATCAGCACTGCATCTCATCTGCTGTTTCTCCGTAGGCTGTGAAGTCACACCAGATGTGAACATTTCCGCCCAGAAATTCAACATCAAGTTGCTAATTCCTGTAGCAGATGGTATGAATGAGATCTGGCTGCGGTGTGATGCTGTGAGTGAGACACTTCTATTGTTTGCCACACATTATTGAGCATTAAATCGCCTCACATTTTCACTTGTCTTTAAAAGGAAAAGTGGCATGTTACTTGACTTGCTGCTTCAAAAGTAATTATACAAACTCATCAGGGTTATTGTGGTTAACTAAAACTATAAAAAAAAATGTCTGTCTTGAAATAATTTTTATTTATTCCAGCTAGTTACCAAAGTAACACATCTCATTTTCATTTAGTATTGATATCCTAAAATAACTGAAACTGAAATAAGTCTTCATAAAAATAGACAAAAAGTAATAAAACTGACAAAAACATATAACAAAATTGCTTCAAAATTAAAATGAAAACAGAAAATAGAAAAAAAAAAAAATAAATCTAATTGAAAAACTATAATAGCATCTCAGTGATAGTAAATGAACACTGGCACTCAGAGGATACAATACAATACAATACAATATTTATTTGTAAAGCACATTTAAAAACAACCGAAGTTGACCAAAGTGCTGTACAGAGTAGAATACAAAACTCAGAAATAAGAAGAAACAAATTTAAAACACAACAAAAACAAAACAACAATTGAACCAATGATCAAGGGGTATTGAAAGCTAGAGAGAAAATAGATATGTCTTTAGAGCAGACTTTAAAGCAGAAATAGAGGGGGCTAATTTAATATGAAGAGGTAGACTGTTCCAGAGTTTCGGACCTGCAGTTGCAAAAGCGCGATCACCTCGTTTTTTAAGTCTAGATTAGGGCTGCACGATAAATCGCATGCGATATTTAACGCGCATCTTGTCAGTAAAGCCATTCTGTAATCAGCGGTAAATCTCCATCATCTGCAGGCTTTCACATGGAGCAGCATTAACTACACAGAGCCATTGTTCACCGACAAGCTGATCAAAATATGATCGTGGTTTTGCGCAGCTTGTCCGTGAACAACGGCTCTGTGTAGTTAATGCTGTTCCATGTGAAAGCCCGCAGGTGATGGAGATTTACCGCTGATTAAAGAACCGGCTTTCTGACAAGATGCGCGTTAAATATCGCATGCGATTTATCGTGCAGCCCTAGTCTAGATCTAGGCACAATGAGTAGACAGGGCTTTACACACAAGTAAAATAATTTTTAAATCAATTCTATATTTAATGGGTAACCAGTGCAGTGCAGATAAAATAGGAGTAACTGACTCATACTTGCGGGAACCAGAGAGTAGTCTAGCAGCTGCATTTTGCACTAGCTGTAGACGGGAGAGAGAAGACTGAGAAACAACGTAATAAAGTGAATTACAATAATCCAAACGAGTTGTTACAAAAGCATGGATCACGCAGGATCAAACACCTTTCCCTGTCCTTCAGGAGAAGCAGTACGCTCAGTGGATGGCGGCTTGCCGTTTGGCCTCCAAAGGGAAGACGATGGCAGATAGTTCCTACAACTTGGAGGTCCAGAACATTCTGTCCTTCCTGAAGATGCAGCACATGAATCCTGATCCTCAGATCATAGAGCCCATCACCACCGACATCAACCCTGAGTGCCTGGTGTCTCCACGATACCTGAAGAAGTACAAGAACAAGCAGGTAAATGAGAGACCAGTCTGCTGCTGCGGTACAGAATACAGACAGACACTGACGGCAGAGAGCTGAAGACAGGCAGGGAGGCAGGTCAAGAGACTTATATACTAATACATAGTAATAAACAGCAATATCCTTACACATTTATTTACTAATGCATGCAAGTGAAGCAAATTCATTGTTGAAAGTTGTTGACATTTTTGCTGCTGATTTTTAAATCAGGAAGTCACAAAACTAACCTACTTGGTCTTTAGCTTCGTTGACAAAAAAGTACATTAAAATTATGATCATCATGATTTGAATGTTATATTAAGAATATTATATTATATAAATATATTTCTGTATTTATATGCATTTTTGTATTTTCTGACCTTAAGAATGAACCACATGAATTTATGTAAATCAGTGGAAAAAATTGACAAGTTTTCAAATTTAAAATACATGCATGGGTTGCTTGAAACGGCACTGCATGGCACTGTTGTGGTTGTGTGCAGAACACCCTTTGTGTCTCATTCAGGGTCCAAAATTAACACACATGGGTAAAAACCTCTGTTGTGGAGTTGCTGTTAAAGTAAAGCACAGCACTGTGTTCATTTACACATGAGCAGCTCACGATCCGGTGTTTTCAACATCTCAAAGCAGCTCGGTTCACAGTAGATGCTGCTCCATATGAACTCCATCTCTGCAATTGCTGTTTGGGTTGCTTATTTGTAGCGAAAATTGTTTATAAATGTTAAATATTAGAATTGTAATTTTACTGTTGTTTTGTATAACAACAATAATAATAACAATAACAATCAATATTATTATTATTAAATGCTAATTTTTATTTTACATTACATGATTAAAATTTTATATATGTATGTATGTGTGTGTATATATATATACTATATATATATATATATATATATATATTGTGTGTGTAGTAAAACACACAATGCACACACACACACACACACACAAATATATATATTAGTGTTTTTAATAATAGTTATATTGAAGAGCGAAAAACTGGTTTTCATTTTTTCCTTTGCTGATCACATGCCTACATACTAAATAAACGTCAGATATTAAATACATATCATATTTTAAATATCACCAAGTCCTACTTGGTACTAGTAAGAAAAATATTTACAAAAATGTAAAAAAACAAAATCATCTTTTTCTAGCACCGAGACTCTCATCGTGATATGCAGAGTGTCCAGTGAAATTTCTCAGAATGATGTCGTTTTTGTTGTACTTGATTGAAAAACAAGAGTAAAGTGAAAGTATGTAGGGAGGGCTCCTGTGTGGGAGTCGACAGACGGCTCCTGTGTGCTGCTGCTGGTGTCGTCTTACACTGGCCCTGGACTCAATCCAGCTCCTGTGATGCTGGGGGATGGTGGGCTTCCTGTCCTCACATCACACTCGCTCCACCAGCAGCTTATCGCTGGAAGAAACTTTGAGGAGCTGGGGTGGGGTCTTCAGAAACAGGCGGGAAAAAATACAGGAAACAAGCCGTGCCTGGGAATGTGCGGAGGCAGCCTGGGAAGAAGACAGCAGTTTGTTTGTGAGAGCGACTTTAGAGTCTGGATGATTTCGGAGCACTTCTAATCCATGCATTACAAGCTCAATTTATTTTCTTCAGAGGCTTCCTCTGGGATTTTATTCCTAGAGGACATGGGTCAGTAAGCACTGAACTTTGGGAAACAAGGATAGATGACTTTCTCACTTCCAGACTCGACAGGATCAGGAAAGCGGATGTTGTCATCCAAATGGTGGGGAATTTCAGAGGTCTCTGTAGTGTTCTTGGGTTTAAATGTGTGTGTGGTGCCACCTTGTGGAGTCAAGGGTGTATAGTTTGAAGTGTGATGAATACATTTCAGGTTAATCATAAACTATAGCTCAGCCATGAACTTTGAACCCATTTTATAGGTTTATATGTTTAAAAATGTTCTGATTTGTGCTTAAAGATTGTTTCTTTTTTTTTTTCTCTCTCTCTTTTTTTTTTTTTTGGAGCTTAATGGACAAATCAGAAGATATAAAAATGGATGTTGGTTTGACCAAGCCTTGCCTGAAAGTTTATAATAATTTTTAAAAGATTGAAGTTTGAAAGTTTTTACTCCGAGAAGTCAAAGACAGACAGACCAATAAAAACTACTTCTGAGCCCATTAGACCGTTAGAGTCCTCTACTGGTAATTGATGGGCATTGTTATCATGTTGTTGGATTTTGTTAGTATGCATTAGCATTTTTTTTTTATATGTAACTGAGTGTTGCATAGTTTTACACATCGCTTACATGTTTTAGCACATATTTGAGCATGTTTCCAACATGTTTTAGCACATTGCTGGTATGATTTATGTTGCTAACATGTTTCTTTTAATTTTTTGCACGTTTAGCATGTACGAGTTAACGTGTTGCTAGCATGCTTTAGAATACTTTAGCTTTACAATATTTTACAATAATAGCAAACAATAACTCTTTTCTATAAGAGGCATTGTATGAAGCTTTTGACCCTCTCATTGATAGTGTATGTGGAATTGTTTGGAAGTCTGATACTGGAATTCTGAAAGTCAGATCAGTTAGAAAAGATAGAGAATACAGAGTTAGAACATTCTGAAGGTTTGTGCCAAAGTTTGGTGGTCATAGCTTAAAAACTCTAGGACGAGTTAGAAATTTGGTCTCCGAAGAATAATAAGCTTAGTAGATCAGCGTGTTGGCTTTGACAAGCCAACATAATAAACCGTTATTTTAAACGAGTCAGTCTGACATCAGTGCAAAAACAGCTTCCACTGGATTGTCCCATTTTAATCAGCGAGGATGAATCTACAGTTCGATCACCCCAGTTTGCAGACTACAGTAGTCTTCTGCTTGGTTTCAGATCAACGGTATATCAGGATCTCTGCTAGCTGACACATTTCTACATCTGCACAATATATACAGTCAATCCGGCCGGATCTAATGTGATCCCAGTGCAACGTTTTCCTCCGATCTCTCCTGTCCATCTGATCCTCGTGATCCTCCCCTGCTGTAAACTCACTTGCACACCCTGCCCTTTTCTTTCTCTGTACATTAACGGTTGTTTTGATGCTGTTATTCTGCCTGTTTGCTGCTTTATTCATTTATTTGCTTTTCCCTTGTTTCCTCTCCGTGTTCCACTTCCTGTTTCCACCCTCCTCAGCCAGGCTTTGTCAGGGACTTGGTAAGTCACTCGTTTGACGGCTGGTAAATGTCCATGACTCACTAACACTGGTGCTGTGTCTTACTCCAGAGATCCTCCCATTAACCACTTTACCATTTATAGCTGTTAGCTCACCCCAAAGCTCACATTTCAACATTTAAGATAATGTGTTGAGTCACTGGTGTCTCCTCCAGGACAGCTATCTGACTGAATGCTGTTAAAAGTCAAATTATGTATAGGCTCTCACGTGGTGGATATTTTTAGAAATATTCAAATGAATACAAAAGCAGCTTGTAGTCCCGTGACCTTGAGGCTTATAATGTAATATTAATCTGTAAAACTGTCAGCACAATTATTTTGTTCAGTTTAAGCATGATTCTATCCCAAAATATATTATCATCATTTACAATTATTGTTTTGTTATATTATTTTAGAGGCACAATGCCGTTTTCTACAGAGCCCCTAAAAATACATGGTGATGGTAGAAAAACGGAGATGCGTTTTTTCGTTCTCTCACAAAACTTCTGCATTCCATGAAATAATTTTTTGAAAAGGGCTTGTGTTTCATTGACTGACCATTTCAGGGAGTTTGTAGCTCTGATTGAAGCTTTCATGAGGCACGTAACTGATCTGCGGGAGACCTCTGTGACGTCACTCATTTCCTTCTGATGTGAAAATGTTTCATGTTCTGGGGAAATAGGGACTAAACGACGGTAGCTGGGATTGCAATGGCTTCTGTGAATGTGTGTTATGCCGCATGTGTAACGGATCATAAGCGATGCTTGAACAAGAGGAGCGTCTCGTGTGTTCACTGTGATATTTAATGCAGCGATATCATATTGACATGTCTGGTGTTTCATTCTTCTCTGGGGTTGTTTTCTGATAAAAGTGTGTCCATGTGTTCACTCTGACCTTCTGCTGAAGTTATGATGGCTTATAGCACTTGTATATTAATGTTCACACATGCATCATTCTCAGATTTCCGCCCGTATTCTGGAAGCCCATCAGAATGTGGCGCAGATGAGCCTCATCGAGGCCAAGATGCGCTTCATACAGGCCTGGCAGTCCTTGCCAGAGTTTGGAATCACCCATTTTCTTGCCAAGTGAGTGTCGCCTAAACCTGACGTTTCTGTCTCTCAGATATCTTGATTACATGTTTGTGTGCCAATAAAAATGTCCTTTTTAAAGTTCACAGTTCATTCTGGTTTTAACATAATTTACTCACCTTCATGTTGTTCCAAACCCATATAATTTACTTTCTTCTGCAGAAACTATTGACTGATGCTTTCAAAGTGTAATTTTAACCCCCAACTGAGCTGTAAATCACAGAAACCAGATCATTGAGTCAGTGAGTTGAATTCAAGGACCAGATCAAGCAATTCTTTGGGAAGATCTGGCTCAAGAAATCATCAGTTCACAAATTGGACAGTGCTACTTCTTGCATGAATTCTCATGGACGTGCCAAGTAGAGTTGCGTCAATATTTTCAATGCATAATTAAATTTTCAGCCTTGCACAAATAGATGACATAGCTTTGGAAGGCTTATAAAGAATTTAAGTGCGCAAGTCATGTGGGCTACTTTATTTATATGGGCTATATAATTTGTCGTTTTGTGTTCCTTGGATGAAATTCATACGAGTTTGTAATGACATGAGGGTGAGTAAATGACAGAATCTACATGTTAGAGTGAGCTGTCCCCCTAAAAATTAATTTCCTCATGTCTTCTATATTTCTTCTCATTGTCTCCTCACAAAATCTGCTTGGATAAACACTGAGCCTGTAATTGTTACGTTTCTTCACATTAGGTTCCAGGGTGGCAAGAAAGACGAGCTGATTGGCATCACCTACAACAGACTGATCCGTATGGACGCCAGCACAGGAGACGCCATCAAGACCTGGCGCTTCAGCAACATGAAGCAGTGGAACGTTAACTGGGAGATTAAGATGGTGAGATGCTTTTTTTTTTATGTTGTTGACTCTTGACTGGTTATGTTGTTATGAATGAGGCTCCATGTTAACCGTTTCATCAGGTAAATGGCCTAATAACATAATAGACGTTTATCACAGCGGAATTGATTACCGGAAGTGCTCGTCGAAGCAGTGTATCGATTCTTCCGGCTATGTATATTTTTCAATGTGCTGTAATCACCTAGTTGAATAAACACCTGTTAAAATGAGCATCTGCTGGATGATTTCAAAATCCGGACATTTTCAGAGACAGGTGAAGAGATATCCTGATGATTACTGTGCACAGAATTTTCCAAACTCAATGGAACTTGTAGTTTTAATCTAATGCAAGCTGATCTGAGAAAGCCATGGCTCGTGAACATTAGGGCTGTGTATCACCAGCAAAGTCACGATACGATACCTATCCCGATACAGAGGCCATGATACATATCACGATACAGGACTGCACTGAATTTCACCTCAGCAGAATTGAGTAAAACAGCTGTTTATTAAACACTGCGTACTATATAGGGCCATTGCTAACTATAGGCAGAGCAGGCAGTTCACCTCTGCATTATGAAGGGCCTCCATAACTCTACCACAGTACAATACAGCGGGTAAAATAAGTATTGAACACATCAAATTGAAGGAAGGATGAATGGAAAAATGTACCGAGACATTCTTGATAAAAATCTGCTGTCATCTACCAGGATGATTAGGGGTGCAACGGATCATAGATGGATCAGGCTCGAATGTGATTTGCAGATTAACTCTTAAGTTTAACCATCATAGAGTTGAAGTTTATCATTTGCACATGTTTTGTCTTGCCAGTTTACACATTCAGGCAATTTTAACTCGTGTGCTGTTTTCTGTGCGCTCAGCCGCTGCCGCACGCAGAGAGAGAGACACCGCGTGAACACCGAATTGATTCCTCTTTCACATACACACAAAGTTATGTTAAAATACCCGTTTTGGCAAGTATTCTAGTAAACACAGTCGGTTATGTCTTAAGTGAACGTAAACAGCTGGGAAAAAAAACAGATGTGTGTCAGTTCATGGTCCATGCATTTGGTCTTAAAGAGACAGCAGCCAATAAATACCCGTTTCTGTCTGCTAATCAAATAACACCACAGCTCTAACAAAGATTAATCTGTATTCAACTTGTGCAGTGAGCACTGGTATAAAAGAACTTAAAGTAAGCTTTCACTATTTTTTTTTTTTTTTTGCTGATCCGAAAAATGATCTGATCTGATCCGTGACTCAAAATCCATAATATGATCCGAACCGTGGGTTTTGTGATCCATTGCACCACTAATGTATGGATTACTTGGGTTGTTACCCACATCTGGTGAAAATTTCATGTCAACAGCACCTTTAGAATATATTTATTGGGAAAAATAGAGATGTTCAATACTTATTTTACCCGCTGTATATATTATGGCATATGTTTCATGTTTACATTGGGCACTCCACACCAGGTACAATATCCTGACTGTTTGCATTTTGTTTTTAAGCCCATAAATGATAATGTACTCGTTCTAATAAATTTATATTGTAATGTACTCTAGTATATTTTATAGTATATTATATTACAGGGCTATTCAATTAGTTTCATTTGAGGGCCGGAATATTGAACTGAAATTTTGAAGGGGGCCAAGGGGGTGGGGGGCCGTCCCGATCTCTTTCTGGGGGGGCCTATAAAATCAGAAATTAAATTCAAATGCATATTCAGCAGTAAAATCAACTAATATTACCAACACCAACATCTATAAAAGGCTAAAATTAGTGCCGTCTGTCAGTCGATTAAAAAAACTAATTTATTGCAAATTTTTCTGTAATTAATCGTGATTAATATATTGTCAATTTCACATTGAACCTCCAAATTAATGTAGAAACAACATAAAGGTGGTATATTTTAATTATGTGTTTAATGGCATCTCTTTACTAAGTAGCCTATTATTAACAAAGGCCAGTATTTTTGATACTCTTTATATCAGGCAACCCCTGTTGTGTTCCTCTGCAGTCAGATTAAACCTTGATGTAGCCTATATATTATGCTCTATTCGTTATTTTTTAGAAACCTTGCAATTTTCTGCTCCGTTTTAAACTGTGTTCTTTTATTCAAATTAAGCGCAGTCCACTGCTGCACACGTGCCACAATATTGATACAGGGACAGCTGTATCGATGCTCGGATCGTCAAATCTCTGTGACGATACATCGTCGTATCAAACACAGCACTAGTGAACATGCGAGATGATTTCACCACTGTGTCAGTGCTCGTTTAAATAGTGACTGCGATGCTGCAGTGTGTGCAACACCTGATGAATGTGATAAGAATTAACATATTTATTCACTTGTATTAAATTTTTGTCATTATTCTGTCCTTTTTCATTGACAGTCATGTCACTGTTCATGTAATTCAAATATGTATGCCAAAATTAGTAATTAATTAATTCAAATTCACGCTGTCAACGCGTTATACTGTTCAAGATTAATTAGCCTAAATGTTTAACATTGTAAAACTTCTTTAAGGCAACTTCCGCACATTCAGTCATCTATTTTAATACCGCTCTTATGAAAATTAACCATGGTTTTGCTAACCATAGTTTAACCATGGTGTATGTGTAGTAAAACTGTGGTAATGCAAATGGAAAACAAAAAACAAACACAGTTACTGCATATTTACTGTAGTAAAACCATGGTTAATTTTTGTAGGGGTGTTTATCAGTCAAATTTATTTAAAAATGTAAACAGGTAAGAAATATGATCAGTAAGAGAAAAACATTGTTAATGAGAAGACGAACTTGACTGCAGCAGGTTAGTTGGGAAATAAATGTATTTATTATTCAGAATGCACATTTGGAAGCGAAATATACTAATATGAACATTTCAGCAGGTGATATGAGATGTAGGCTTAAACATCCTCAGTTTGAAATGCATACTGCATCAGTCTGATGATTAGGGATGTAACGATTCATTCCTGATACGATTAGATTCACGATTTTGATTTCACGATTTGTTTAACAAAATGAGATTGAAGACATTATACGGTAAATGAAAAGGTGTCCTTTTATTAGGCTATTGCTGCATGTTTCTTTGTGAAATTGAAATAACAAAACTAAATTGAAATTTTAAAACAAACCCCAAATCAAATAAATAAGTTTCACAAATAAAATACATTTCTTCATATAAACAAAATAAGCTCTTTCCATTTAAAATGAGAGGCAACCACTGCATTTTAATCATGATCCAAACAAAGATGCAGCATGCATGCAACATGAGCAGTTTTTGATTTAAATTAGATTT
>NW_015640442.1:194230-210367 GCF_001515625.1 Sinocyclocheilus rhinocerous | reverse complement strand
TTTAATCTAAATTACATTGTATAATTTCGAAATATGAAACAAAAACAGAATGGTCTGACTTTAGTTTTGTGAAACTATACATAAAACATATCTGAAGGAAACGGCAGATGAGCTGAATGAGACGCAGATTCACTCTCTGCCAGCAGGTGGCGCTTATGAACCGCAATGATACAGTGTTTTACCGCTGTAAACAAAGCAGAGCTGCGCTTATTCACTCTACTTTAATATGCATCGTTCAGAGGTAAGATGAAAAGAAAATGCCATCTAAACTTTTCTAAAGACAGTCAGTTCCCCTCCGAGATGCATTCATATAAACTCCTGCTCCAATTGTATTTTCAACAATTTTGCTTGCGGTTAATCCTGAAATCCTGAAAACTGACGCAGTGTCGTTGTTTAAAATGAAAGCAGCTAGGTACGCTGCAGTAACACCGGTGAAAGAAAGAAAGGATTCTCCCATTAGTTTTGATTGTGGTGCGACGGGACCGGAAGTGACGATACACCGCTTCACATGACGGATATAGGAAGTGTGATAAAGGTCTATTAAGGCCATTTGTAACTATGGCTCATTCTGATTGCAGAAGATCTGACATACTGTGATTCTGAGTCAAATAATACTATGTTTGCATATACCGATAAGCACCATAGTAATACAGAAAGCCACATGATGAATCAGAGTTCAGTGGTCTGTCCATAAAACATGATGATGCACAGGGTCATAAACACAAAACACTAGCAGATACTATCAGGATAACACATGACACTATAATAATGCAATAAACATTCACTTACAGAAAATATGATACCTAAGGTAAATTATTGGAAACAAGCATGAGAAAAATTAAGATTACTTAAAATATGATAATATAATATAAAATAATCAAATCATCATGATTTGTTATGTGTGATGTGTTTCGTTTTCCACTATAAATTATACAGTAGTTCATATTTTTGCCTGTAAAACCCATACATTCAACAGTAATTTACAGTAAAATTACTTGTAATGTTATTTTTAAGAATATATGGTAAGGTAATTTATAATTAACAGGCTTTTACTGTAGCATATTACAGTTTACATTTTACAGGGGGTTGGGTAAAAAAAACAGCATAACAGAATGAATTTGAAAAAAAGAAAAGAAAAGGGAATTATTATATAATATAGTTAGATATAATGCAGCATTTACTTTCAGCGCATGGCCCTCAATCAGAATTGTCTGAATTTTGGCTTTTTATAGTTAATGATTGTGACACCTCAGCTATTGAGTGAAAAAAATCCCTTGGGTTAGTGGCCTGACATGAAATAATAGTCAGAAAAATCTAAGTTTTCGAAATGAAATGGAACAGTTCGTTGATCCTTTGCATGTGTTTTCTAAATATTATGATTTATGGCTCATAGTCTGATATGGTCAGACTATAGAAGAAGAAAAAAAAAAACAGCTCAGAGATTCAAATTATTCAGAGACTGAGCAAAAATATGCAACTTGGTGCAGATGCTGATATATATGGACAAAAAAGTAACATGAAATCCTGATGCTTGTAAATCAGTGAGATGTTTATAACAGTACAGCAGAACTGAAATGATCTAAATATCAGTCGTCGCTCTATATCTCCAGTAATCTGTCTCAGTAAGAAGAGATTGAAATGCTCCAAACATATAATGCAGTGATTGAGAGCTGAAGAAATAAAGGCTCACACTAAAAGAGCTTTTACTGCAACTCTAAACTATCAAACAGACGATGGTAGACCTGGAGGAGATTGCGTGTGAAGCAGGTTTAACAGCAGAGTTTGATCATTTACAGACCTCTAGACTGTGGGTTTAACATCTGTAAATCAGCACGCATCACCTTGACCTCACATCAGCATCTGCTCTGCTCTCACGCCGCAACACTCACTCTTTCACACCTCCTCTTCTTCTTCTTTATCTCTTTTTAACCACTCCATCGTGGCCGCATCATAATAGTTTTGTTTTTTTTAATTCTGTGTATGCGCATGAACGCGTTCAAAACACTAGCAGACATGAAGCTCTGTTTCAGCAGAGCCGTTTACTGCTTCCCTCCAGAAGTGATTTGAGAGTTTGAGATGAAGCGATAGTAGCTGACCGTTATACACGACCTATATCTATGACCTTTGACCCTCAGTAGAAATACGCCAGCTTTGCGCTCAGCAGAAATGCCGGTTATTTATTTGTCACTAATTTACGTCGCGTCTCTCCGGGTAGCTGTCGAATGTGCGGTGCTCGTTTGTGCCTGTTAATCTTTAATGATAACTGTCGCTTTAAAGTGACGTCATAGAGACACTAGAGAAGGAAATGTTACACTAGCTTTAACGTTGCTGCTTCTGAACGCTATCGACCGATGAGTAAAGATGCTACGCTTCAGCTCCGCAGTCTTCAGTTTGGTCCTTTCTAAGCACTTGGAAGATAAGCTGTCGCTTGAAGGTTCGTGTGTGTGCAACACTACATTACATGTAATGAGTACATGTACATTTTTTTACACTATGAAGGAGAGTCGTCCACTTTTTTTGTAGCAGCTTGCAACATAGGAGAACGTTTATGAATCAGACTGCTTTTGAAGGTCATTGATTTCCCGTTGTAGGAAGTTTCTTTTTATTATGGAGTCTGTTATTTTATTCATCACTCTTTATTATTGTGAACCAGTATAGTATTATTCAAAAGCGTGTCTTTAATACGCACCAGCGATACGTCACAAACCATGCAATTTCCTCTTTTTTTCTTTCCAAAATGAAGGATCGCTAAATGAAGTATTAGATTTGTTTTTTTGTATCTAATGTAAAAAACACAGGTTTTAAAAACAACATTGTACAGTTATTTTGTTGCTGCTTTTTTCTGTCATTTTTGGAAGCGTATTTTTTCCAGAAGAGTGAAAAAAAGCCATTTTTTGACATTTATGGATGGGTGCCTGTCGATCTTAAGGACTTTTAGAAATATATAAGTGCATATGAAGAATTGCAAGAAGTCTGGAGCTCCTGGCTGGAATAAAATCATGTCGATTATATCTCTGATGAGAAGGAGCTTCTGGTGGTTTTATTTAGCTGTTCCTGCCTTAACTGATGAATATCCACACTCGTTTGATTCTGCTGCAGGAGCGTATAGCCTTTATGAATGTGTGTCATACACTAATGAAGCGCTCTTTCTGTGCTTTTTTAGTGCATCACTTCTTGTCAGTATTGTCTCCATATGAAGGTGGTTTCGGAGCCAGAAATGAAGATTATTATTGTTTTGTTTATTTGGTTTTGTTTTTCTCAGATGCCAGCAGTGCGTTGCATGGCCTGCTGTTTTAAGATTGTAAAAATGCCATTTACCTGACAAATAAATAAATAAAATCATTTTTATTTAAAATCACAAGAGGATGATTCAGCATGCCTTTATTTCGTGTGTTTTTCCCATTATGCAGGCTGTAATGTCCCATCTCCTCCACAAGAGAGCAGTCTTCAAAAAAGTTTACAATTGTGGCATAAAACTCAAATAAGTTGCTTAATTAACTAAACTTTGGAGCAGGTTTACTGTCAGCAGTAGTTTGAAATTGCAACAGTAGCCTAAATTGTAAATGAATATATATATATTGCAAATAAGGGTTTTAAACTATTATTTAGACAGTTTGGTAACGACACATTAAATGCATATTTAATAAAACGGCTCATAAAATATTTAGTTGGATTTACTGAGGTAGAAAAGCAATGTGCTGAACAATATTCTGTTTAAGCAGCTCTTCATTGGCAGTCACTGGATGTATTAGAAAACAGCATGGCGTAATCTCAGTTTTAACTCATGATTATTATCTTTTTAATTTTGACGTATGGTAATTTTATTCTGTTTTATAATGACAATAAATATGGCAAAACAAACTAGTTTGTCGTCTTTGTGTTCCGTGACAGAGCTTCAGCCGAAATCCTCGTCTGATTTGGAGAGACTACAAGAGCAGCAAAAAAGTCAAATCTATAAATAGCCAGTATATAATCATAATATATCATAAATGTACAGTAAGAAAATCATCATGAAGGGCAACTCGTTTTCCATTTTCATTTCATCACACTTCTTCATGTTAATGTCCAGCTGTTAGCTGCTCTCACTTGCTCCAAGTTTCAAAATAGTCGTTTTGTAAAGAAATTAATAAATGTGTACAATATTTTATTCAGCTACAAAATCAAAATGATTGCTCTTTGCATCTGTCTATGGCATAATGTACAGGAAATGTGTGCTATGTATAATGTTGTGTCTGTGTTTAATTATCACAAACTGATCTGTTGATATGGTTCATTAAGGTTTATAGCAGGTGTTAACAGTCATTAACTAAAAATCTATAAACCAATAAAGAGTTTATGGCTGTATGCATGCAGACACAGATATTAAAAGGAAATATTTGCTATACAGTACAATAAAGACTATTTAATAAACCATAAATAGTATTATTGCATTAAATATTAATTCCACGCATACAATATTCAATGCCACATGAAAACAACGTGTTGTTTCAAACTTAGTTAATCAAGCCAATCTTTGAACTAATATGGTGCGATAGCAATAGAGATGATCACTCACAAATGTTGATGTCAGTCATGATCAACTCAAATGTACATAATAATGAAATACTAAAAGATTCAAACAAAATACACTGAACAAAATTATAAACGCAACACTTTTGTTTTTGCCCCCATTTCTCATGAGCTGAACTCAAAGATCTAAGACTTTTTCTATGTACACAAAAGGCCTATTTCTCTCAAATAGTGTTCACAAATCTGTCTAAATCTGTGTTAGTGAGCACTTCTCCTTTGCCGAGATAATCCATCCACCTCACAGGTGTGGCATATCAAGATGCTGATTAGACAGCATGATTATTGCACAGGTGTGCCTTAGGCTGGCCACTGATCAACTCTATGCGAAGGAGATGTGTTGCACTGCGTGAGGCAAATGGTGGTCACACCAGATACTGACTGGTTTTCGGACCCCCCCGGACCCCCCAATACAGTAAAACTGCACATTTTAGAGTGGCCTTTTATTGTGGCCAGCCTAAGGCACACCTGTGCAATAATCATGCTGTCTAATCAGCATCTTGATATGCCACACCTGTGAGGTGGATGGTTGATCTCAATGAATTCAATAAACGCTATATTTGTTTAAGTGAGAAAATAGAATGCTAGGTCTAAATGGATATTGTCAAGACATTTGATGTTTAACCCTACTTTGCATGTTACGCTAACTTAGTTAGATTTATATAACACATAGGGTTTCTGCAAATTCGGATTAAATTCCAATTGTTCATAATAGATGGCGACTAAAACATAAATGAAATCATATTAGCCAATGAAATATGTTAGATCTTGGCACAACTAAAAAAACATTCACCATTACATTTCCTTGAAAATTCCCACAAAATAGTCTTGGTTTTCCATGATTTTGATCCCTGTCCAATAGTTCTCACTCCAAACGTCTTTATTTCTTTAAATCGTGAGCCGCGTGGAGGTGCCAGAATACTTCTGCTTTTAAGGAAGTGAAGCGCAGCAGGTAAAGCGTCGCGTCGCGTGAGCGTGTTCCGATAAAAACCGCAGCGCGTCTGATCCTCGTCAGTCACATTTCCACGCAGTCCAGCAGCTGCGGTGTGTGCTGTCGAGGCAGTGCGCACTACAGAGTGAACACTAACCACTGCAGAGCTCTGACAGGAGAAGCGCGGGTTCAAACTTGCGCAGCGGCACAGACGGAAGACTGAAGAGAGCATAACGCTGAACACAGTGAACGGTAAGAGAAACAGCAGTCTACTAGTGATGTGTGTGAGCTGTAGTGAGAGGAGGAACACTTAGAAGTCTTATGAAGATGTGAAACTCGAGTTAAGTTAGATTTTTCCTGTCAGTGTTTATTGTGACGAGAATCTCGTTGTTCAACACCGTGTGACAGAAGGCCGCTCGATTCCTCTCTTTATGAAACAAACACAATACTCTATTGTGTGTCTGGCGACAAACACGACGCTCTTTCAGTTTCTTTTGAAGGAACGAGTGAAAGCTACTCGCTGTTCAGGAGCAACTATTCGGCTTTTAGGCTGCCACACTGCTTTTACTGCTACAGCGAGTTTTATACACAAGTTATGCAAAATCACTGCTTATTTTAACCGGTGATAAGCACCAGAGGAGGAAATAACAACACACTTTTCATCAAACACTGACTTGGGCTGCGTTTCAAAATCGTGTCAGCTTTCTAGACAGCATCACTGTTGAATGAATGATTGTTAAAGCCTCAGTTAGGAAAACTCTTGGTTGCAGTTAGGTTACATCACAAGATTGAAAATTAGAAACCATATTTAAAATAAAAACATAATTTAACCAAAAAAATGTATGGCATTTACATGTTTGAAGTACTGGAAATGTTAGACAAACAATTTGTATTGTACTTCTATTTTATGTTATTTATTTATTTTGCACAAATGAAATGAGTAGTGCCTTAAAAATTATATATATATTTAAAAAAAAAAATGTAAATAATGCTTACTGAAGCCTCCGTTAATCTCAGTAGCCCCACATGACCAGTTGAATAATGTAACATTTTTTAGGATTTTTACCCAAAAAATACATTACAAAAAGTGACTTGAGGGAGAGTTGTGTCTATATTAGGCCTATAATACTCAAGTCTCTGGAAAAAAAAAATTATCACAATGATCAAATTCTGTTTTTGACAGTGAAAACCAATGTAGTGTCACTATCGGTCGAATTTAGTTGGAATCATAGTTTGGTTTGTCAGAATTAAAACTAAACAACATTGTACTGAGGTGTAACTGCAGTTATCAAAAAAGAACAGACATACATTAATATTAGTGCTGTCAAAATCCAAAATAAAAGTTTTTGTTTACATAATATATGTATGTGTGTACTGTGTATATTTATTATGTATGTATAAATACACACACATGCATGTATATATTTCAGAAAAATATGTTAGGTTTATATAAAATATATTTATTTATAATAAAAAAATTATATGAATGTAAATATTTTAAAAATATATACTGTATGTGTGTGTAACAAACAAAAACTATTATTTTGTATGCGATTACTTGTGATAAATCGTTTGACAGCACTAATTAATATACTTAAACAAATAGCATAGTTCACTTAAGAATAAAAACTCATCATTTACTCGTTCATTTCATTTGAAAATGGCAAAAGGCAACTAAAATGTATGTGCCTGACGCACCATAACGTCATTGTGCATCAAACCAGCACAGTTGAGTTTTCATTGATAAACTTTGTGTGTTGTTGATCAATGTAAATTAAAGGAATAGTTGACTCACAAATGAAATTAGCTGAAAATGTGTCTACATTTCTCCAAATCTGATGAAGACACAAACTCATCCTAATCTTGGATGGAGGGTGAGCACATTTTTAGCAAAGTAAACCACTAGATTCACACTTTTTGAATCTCATAAATTAGTTTTTGTTATGTTCACTACAAATGTAGTTCATTGTTTTGTTCTTATTTTGTTCTCCATAATCATGTCGGTTTGAGTCATACGCTTTGTTCATTTTATGTCAAAATAGAGCATAAATTCTCCCTTGTTTTGATATTTTGAATTCAAGGTCAGAATAACATTATATCTAATACAGAAGTCATCAAGTCGTTATCCAAGAAAAATACAGTTGATAGTTTCTATTTTGTCTGAACTCTGAGGTTACATTGTAAAGCAGAGAATGAAGGCAATGTGTGCTTGATGATGAAAACAAGTTGCATGCAAGAAAGTCCAGAACTATCAATCCTATTACGGTATGATTAAAACTGCTTGGCTTTTCCATTCTTTCATACAGCTCCTCGTGCTTCTGCTCTGATTTAGGGTTTATGAGGGGATTGTTCAGGAACTCTGGTCTAAATATAATGAAGCCCACACATCAGGCTTCTTGAATCATGGCTGTCTATTGGGTTCCTGGTAATAATTCTCACTTACTGCTGAATCACCCTTGTATTTATGCACCATTCCTGCCTGTGTTAAGGGTTTATTTTCCTCTCAGATGTGTTCGGTTTATCCAGAAGTATAATGTGTCACTGCAGAACATTAATGTGTTACTATATTGCAGAAATTATTTGAGCATAAATTGAGCTGCTCGACTCAACGTGACATTTATGTGGTATTTCCAATAACTCTTTAGAGAAGTAGCTGAGAAGGATTGGGAGGAAAAAGCAAAAGTGGTTTCTGAATTAGTTAAAAGGTGAAGTCTGTCATATCTGTGATGATTCGGAGCTTCCTAAACTAGGATTCACAAACTCCTGTGGGTTGATGAAAAGCTAATCACTAAATGAATCATGAAAAAAAAAAGAAAATGTATAGCAAATCGATCATTTTAAAATGAAAACAATTCAAATAAGAGATGATTATTTTTGTATCCTCCTTCCGTGAGTGAAATAACGTACTCCTGTATTGTTCCTGTTTTGAATCAGTTGTAAAGGGTTTAGTGTAGTAAGTCACAGGCCTTCAGCTTCATGTGTTTTCCTTCTTCACTCTGGATTCTGAGCTGCTTGTCATATTTTCCATTCTGTGGTGTAAAATCCTTACAGCTCCCACTTGGCTGATGGGAGACAAACAGCGCTTCAACTTCACTATCTAAGCGCTTTAACTAGACTAAAGTGTTCTGTACATGTTTGTATTTTCTCTTCATCTTGTGTTTTTTCCAACCCCAATAGGTGACTCATATTTCCTGGAGTTTTCTCTTGGTTTATTATGATTAGTTTTGAAAAGCATGGTTTCTAGGTTCAGTGGTTGCTCCAGCTTCAGTTTTCCTCTGATCCGACAGTTTTGATTTGGTGATTAACTGGTAATGGACAGCCTGTTGGTATTTTTGGTCTTCAGCCACTCCAGACACTTTATTTTACATTTATGCATTTGGGAGATGTTTTTATTAGGGATGCAGCCAATCAATTGTTTAGTGGCCGATTGTTTTAAAGCCAATGATCAGGGCCCGATCAAAAGCGGGTGGGAAAAAAAGTGTCAGACAGCAACTAATGTGTGTAGAATTTAGGGCTGTTGAAGTTAATGCAATTATAATGCATGAATGAAATCTCACTTTAATGCTTTAAAAAAATAGCACAGTTAGCACAGGCTCTTTGACCTCATGAATCACCTGTGGTTTAAACCGGGGATGCCAAGTCCACAGTTTTTCCCTTCACCAGACATTATTTGTAATACACCTTCCCATCCAGTAATCGCATAAAACTTTGTGATTTGTTACTTCTGATATGAAACAAAGTCTCAGCGGTCACATTCTGTCCATTTTATCACGAAATTCAAACATAAAAATGTTGTTTTGATGCTCTTAAATGTTTCAACTGTGGAAAAATAGAATATCTTGTGATCTGTATGTCACTTTACTTCGCATTTACCTCAGGAAAGTTATCCAATGTGCACAGTTGGTTAGTTGGATAAAAAAATACAACAACTGCTACTTATACAGAGCTGGGTAGATTACTTATAAATCGTAGTCCATTACTGATTCTAAATGACATGAAACTATAAAACTGTAGTTAGTAATGTAATCCACTACATTATACATTCACATATTTTAATCGATTTTCAACCGGCTCGCAGTTATTCGTTACATCCCTATTTTTAGGTAATGTAATCTGACTGCTTTTTGATTACATTTAGATTACTTTTGAACTACCTCTAAATAGGATAATTGTGTACCATATTGATATAAAAATACAAAGAGAAAGAAACATGAAGTGCATTAAACATTATATTAAAAGTTGGCAGATGGCATTCTGAATAATCACTATAGGTATCAGCAGAGAAATTTAGTATTGTGCATTTCTAGTTTTTATCTAAAATTACTTACATTGCATTTAAAGTATACATTTAATCAGTTCTTGCATACTCTGGAAATCAAACCCATAGTAGGGCACTATAACAAACTGTAGGAAATGAACCTTTCTGTGGATAAAATGTACTTCTTTATTTTGAATAATCGCTGGGATCAGATCATGTTCCAGAATCACACACAAGTTCTCACTTTTACATGTTATTTGAACATAAATGTGTGTTGGCAGTGTTTGTACACATCCATCCTAATGATAAAACTCCACTCAGTGGTATTTCTTAAATCTCTATAAATAATATCCTCTTTCTCAAATCAAGTCATTCTCAGATTCTTGGCTGTGTGACGTCACACAGACCCAGGCCCCTCCCACAATTGTTGATTGACGCTGGTGTTTTAGCTTAGCTCCGCCCTGAGTGAGCTGTCATCAGTCCGCCATTGTTTCACCGTTGGAGCAGATGTAGACCAGAATGACTCCTAAGCGATTGAGGTGTTCTGTTGTTGGATGTAATAATGAACATAGCAGTCGTCATTTACTCCTGACATCTGAGCCGCTGAAGACACAGAGGATTACGTTTGTTTCTGAAGGGAATGCGCCGCCCGATCTACCTAAATGTGTCTATGTTCGCGCGAATCATTTGTGATCCAGCTTCACCTACAGAAGAAGTGAGTATGAGGTTCTTTTATGAATCTTTGCAAATTACCTTTCCTAATAATGTGCTACTTAGCGAGTTCCACGGCTAAATTAAACAGTCTCATGAGGACAGCTCGTCGCCCCACGGAAGAGAGGGGCGGGGTCAGCAGAGCTCATTAGCATTTAAAGGAACATGCACTAAAACGGCTTGCTGTGAACAGAGCTGATTTTGACAAGGTAAAATAAAGTAATAAACCCAAAGAAGCCGTGGTTTACAGTGAATTTATAACAGCTAAGGGGCGTTGTTAGGCACGATGCGAAGCAGAGCGCCAAACAATGTAGTTCCTCAGAATCGGTTGTGGTTGCAACAAAGTGGTTGCCAAGCAACACACAAACGTAAACAAAGGTGTATGTTTGTAGAGTAATTTACAACAGCTTAGAACGCAGCTTAACCAATCAGCATCAAGGACCGGAACTCTCCATTTTATAAAGGGTGTTGTTTTACACTATCATTGAGAAATTTTAACCAAAGCATGTAAGAATCATATCAACTTGTGGGAAATGGGCATCCGATGACCCCTTTAATGTCAAATGAAAATCCACCTTTATGCTCAGCATGCCAGTCGTGTCCAGTATTTCTTAACATATTTTATTAAATTGTGCTCGTTTAAGTTGTCTTAGGACATCATATTATTCAGATACAAATACATACATTCAAATACATTTTTAACAGAGTCAACCCTGAATTCATATTGTGTTTTCATCTAAAGCAAACCTTAGGATGTTTTTTTTTTTGTCTTTTTTAGTATTTCAACTTACCATGAAAATAGCCAAGGAACCTGGCATAGTTTTAAATCACCAGCAAACCAACATCAAAACCAGCTTGTGATGACATAAAGATGCTGAATTACTAAGATACTAGGATATCAGTCTTTGAGCAGAAGTGTATGTGGCATAAGTACAAGTCAAGAGCACAAACCCACTTTTGTTGTTACAGTTATCAGGATTTAATACACGCAGTGAAAAATTAGCAATGAAGAGGTGTGGCTGACCTTATTGCATATGCAATTGTAGGAGTTTTACTTTCAGAAGAAACATTTATGGGAGTATTTAAATGAATCACACAACATGATTTACTAAGGTTTGCTGTAGTCAGTTTACTGGTATTTGCACCAATTATGTAATCCCCCAAACTAGCATTTCTTAACTCAGTTTGCACCTGTGTTGTTAGATTACACACACATTGATGATTGATTAGAAATTATCTGACTGTGCCAGTGTCACCCGCAGGACTATCCACACTCTAAAAAATGCTGGGTTAAACATTTAACCCAACTGCTGGGTCAAAAGAACCCAATCGCTGGGTTTGTCCATATTTTACCCAATGCTGGGTTGTATTTAACCCAGCATTTTTTAGAGTTGTGTTCTCATTAATTTGCCCTGTTTAGTAAATCTGGCTCTATGCAGTGTGACAGAGTGTTTGCTGGATAGTAATGCATGTGTTTTGAGGGTGTGCAGAGAACCGGGCCAGTTTGACATCAAGTGGAAAAACGGCAAATTGGATATTTCTGAAAGCCATTTGTCTCTCATTTAGGTGAGACAACAGCGTGCCAAGAAGACAACCGCAGCACTGACCTTTTGATGACAAATAAAAGCATGGCCTCCAGGCCTGATGTTTGCTAACAGCAGCTTTGTGCCACTTCTCAGGCATTGTTACTGTAACTATGGCTCTTTGTTCTGTTATACAAGCGATCATGAATGTGTGCAGCCTCCCATATGCCAGCTCACAATGACTGTTGACAGGCAGAGATCGCTTGTATGCCGCTGTCATCCGTGTGTCCTCAGGCTTCGGCACGAGTTTGCGAGTAGGTCTGGGCTTGGTTCTTAAAGGTTTTTGAAGATAGCTGTCTGTCTTAACTCTTTCTTTTTGTAACATTAGGTCAGTATTCAGAACTTAGTTCTGGTCCATTTTTGTATAACATCATAATGTTTCTGCTAAGTTACTTTTCAAAACAAAAACAAGTGTCATTTATAATATGTTCTATGCTCATACATTAAAAATGCAAGAACAGTAACAGTTGCAACATGCAGCTTTTGTTTGTCTACTCAATTCTCCAATAATAACTGTTTTAAATGAACTCATCTCTCTGTAGACCAGAAAAAATGGAAAAATAGTGATGTTACTGCTGTTTTGGCCATTGCTTTATATTGATGAAATATCTAACTCAGTGATCCACTGAAGAGCCATTATCAGGTTTTACTGGCTCATGTATGCACACCTCCCATTTATCCGAATGATTGAAGTATGATGGCAGATGAGCACTGTCCTAAACGCAGAGAGCCCCTCGCTGTCTGTTGACTTAGGCGGCTTCCTTCTGTTTGGAAATGTTCTTCATCTCATTTAGAGCTCCTCATAAGTCTCCATTGACAGCAGTACTTTATTGTTTTGCCACCCACATTTTGGGTGGCAATTTTTTTTTGTCACATTTTTTTTAGTAAGCCACAGCAGTTCTCAGGACTTACCTATAGTCTTCTGTTGACTGTTAAACCTGTTTTCCTGCAGGTGTTTAGGTAAAAGAAGGAAGTTCATTGAACTTATTTTTTTAAACAAACACCCAAGAACATTTGGAATTGCACAAATGAAAAGTAAGGTGAACCAGTGGCTCTTTTGTGTTCTTAAAGCACATTTTAAGTGAACTCTGCACTGTGGTGTGAACCTGCGATAATTTGGATTACATTTAGAGAATTCACATATAAGAAAAAATTCTGCTGCATGCAAGTAATAGCTTTGTGTGTTGCTTGGCAACCACTTTATTGCAATCACAACTGTTTCTGAGGAACTACATTGTTTGGTGGAAGAATAATGTTTTTATTAATACCATTACATTTTATTTGCTTTGTTTTATTTTGTGAAGCCTTGCTACATATATGGAATAACCGTTTTATAAAAGCAATAAGCCCCGTGAAGCCGTGGTTTACAGTGAATTTATAACAGCTAAGGGGCGTTGTTAGGCACGATGCGAAGCAGAGCGCCAAACAATGTAGTTCCTCAGAATCGGTTGTGGTTGCAACAAAGTGGTTGCCAAGCAACACACAAACGTAAACAAAGGTGTATGTTTGTAGAGTAATTTACAACAGCTTAGAACGCAGCTTAACCAATCAGCATCAAGGACCGGAACTCTCCATTTTATAAAGGGTGTTGTTTTACACTATCATTGAGAAATTTTAACCAAAGCATGTAAGAATCATATCAACTTGTGGGAAATGGGCATCCGATGACCCCTTTAATGTCAAATGAAAATCCACCTTTATGCTTATCATGCCAGTCGTGTCCAGTATTTCTTAACATATTTTATTAAATTGTGCTCGTTTAAGTTGTCTTAGGACATCATATTATTCAGATACAAATACATACATTCAAATACATTTTTAACAGAGTCAACCCTGAATTCATATTGTGTTTTCATCTAAAGCAAACCTTAGGATGTTTTTTTTTTTGTCTTTTTTAGTATTTCAACTTACCATGAAAATAGCCAAGGAACCTGGCATAGTTTTAAATCACCAGCAAACCAACATCAAAACCAGCTTGTGATGACATAAAGATGCTGAATTACTAAGATACTAGGATATCAGTCTTTGAGCAGAAGTGTATGTGGCATAAGTACAAGTCAAGAGCACAAACCCACTTTTGTTGTTACAGTTATCAGGATTTAATACACGCAGTGAAAAATTAGCAATGAAGAGGTGTGGCTGACCTTATTGCATATGCAATTGTAGGAGTTTTACTTTCAGAAGAAACATTTATGGGAGTATTTAAATGAATCACACAACATGATTTACTAAGGTTTGCTGTAGTCAGTTTACTGGTATTTGCACCAATTATGTAATCCCCCAAACTAGCATTTCTTAACTCAGTTTGCACCTGTGTTGTTAGATTACACACACATTGATGATTGATTAGAAATTATCTGACTGTGCCAGTGTCACCCGCAGGACTATCCACACTCTAAAAAATGCTGGGTTAAACATTTAACCCAACTGCTGGGTCAAAAGAACCCAATCGCTGGGTTTGTCCATATTTTACCCAATGCTGGGTTGTATTTAACCCAGCATTTTTTAGAGTTGTGTTCTCATTAATTTGCCCTGTTTAGTAAATCTGGCTCTATGCAGTGTGACAGAGTGTTTGCTGGATAGTAATGCATGTGTTTTGAGGGTGTGCAGAGAACCGGGCCAGTTTGACATCAAGTGGAAAAACGGCAAATTGGATATTTCTGAAAGCCATTTGTCTCTCATTTAGGTGAGACAACAGCGTGCCAAGAAGACAACCGCAGCACTGACCTTTTGATGACAAATAAAAGCATGGCCTCCAGGCCTGATGTTTGCTAACAGCAGCTTTGTGCCACTTCTCAGGCCTTGTTACTGTAACTATGGCTCTTTGTTCTGGTATACAAGCGATCATGAATGTGTGCAGCCTCCCATATGCCAGCTCACAATGACTGTTGACAGGCAGAGATCGCTTGTATGCCGCTGTCATCCGTGTGTCCTCAGGCTTCGGCACGAGTTTGCGAGTAGGTCTGGGCTTGGTTCTTAAAGGTTTTTGAAGATAGCTGTCTGTCTTAACTCTTTCTTTTTGTAACATTAGGTCAGTATTCAGAACTTAGTTCTGGTCCATTTTTGTATAACATCATAATGTTTCTGCTAAGTTACTTTTCAAAACAAAAACAAGTGTCATTTATAATATGTTCTATGCTCATACATTAAAAATGCAAGAACAGTAACAGTTGCAACATGCAGCTTTTGTTTGTCTACTCTCCAATAATAAGTGTTTTAAATGAACTGGAGTCTGGTCTGACTCGATATTTTGCTCATCTCGCTCTTGACCAGAAAGAGGAAAAATAGTGATATTACTGCTGATTTGGCCATTCCTTTATATTGATTAAATATCCAGCTCAACTTTTTTTTCTTTTGTAAGCTACAGCAGTTCTATACTTACCTATAGTCTTCTATTGGCTGTGTTAAACCTGTTTTCCTGCAGGTGTTCAGGTGAAAGAAGGAAGTTCATTGAACTTTTTGAAACAAACACCCAAAAATATTTGGAAATGTACAAATGAAAAGTAAGGTGAACCAGTGGCACTTTTGTATTCTTAATGCACATTTTAGGTGAACTGCGCTTTGGTATGAACCTGAAATAATTGGAGTGCATTTGGATAATTCACATATAAGCAGGGGTGCACAAGATTTTCAGTCTGGTTCTCATGACAGCACCTGGAGATTTGAGTTGGTGCTCACACTGTACTTAGTGTGACCAATTAAATATTACTATAGAAAATCATTAATGATAGTAATAATAGCGTTATTGCACTTTATTCACTTGGTTTATTTCTAAAATAATAAACAAAGTAATAAATAAAGTGTAACAATACTATTATATTTTTATATAAAAAGGAGTATTAAATAAAAATACAATTATTTTACTGTACACTTTAAAAATACAATGCTAATATTTACTTTTTTTTAATGTGAATTTTCAAACATTTCAAACCTAAAATCAGCAAGCTTTTATTTTGGCGGGTTGCCAGCAAGTAAGTATATGCACTTCGAATGGAAATCTTACACACAGGGATTGAAATTAACTTTTTCACTCACCAGCCAATTTGGCTACTAAATTTTTAAGTAACCGGCCATTCATATCGTCTACT
>NW_015640442.1:184817-193914 GCF_001515625.1 Sinocyclocheilus rhinocerous | reverse complement strand
TACTAAATTTTTAAGTTACCGGCCATTCAAAACGTCTACTAGCCAAAAAAAAAAAGACAGAAATACACCAACAGTTTGAGGCCGTCTACACTGGGCGTGACAAAGCGACCATTGCAAATAATTTTGTCAGTACTAGGGGTGTGCGATATTGACAAAAAATAATATCTCAATATCTTCTGTGATTTTTATCAATAAAGATAATTAGACGATATTTTGCTGAGTGTGTTATTGTGCTGATATCTTAAGGACTACCGTGGACAGCTGACTTCTAAAGTTTTTGATATTCTTCATATTCTGTGTGCGGGCCCGCATTTGGCGGGTTGGCGGGTGTTAATTTCAAACCCTGCTTACGCAGTATTGCAGTTAGTTGGTCTAAAACAGTGATTGTGCATTAACGGATGTCAACCGTGTCAGTACGCAAATGATCGGTCTAAACTTACCTACCCAGCACATTTTTTATTTTGGTCGCGCATGCACACCACATGCGTGTTTTTGACGTGCTTTGACGGGTTGTTGACGTGACATGACATTTTCGCTGTCCCACAAGATAAAAATGAATATAATTAATATTGTCGTTATTTAAAATGCAGTAAATGGTTAAACATTTCTTTGTCCTACATGGACCTGTTGTTATAAAAGCTGCAGTGTTATTCGATTTTTTTTTAAATTATTGAGCCAAATCGCAAAATTGTCCTATGGTGTGACTGTCTCGAGCATGGTTCAATAAATGACAACTTTTATAAATTAAAAAGAAAAGCATAAAAATGTTAATAAATACCTCCGGCATGATTGTACAAGTGTCTATTTTAGTAAATGGCAATCATTTTTTTTCATCCATACATTTCTGAAAATGTAGGAACTTGATACATTTTGTCTCTGAAAACAATGTCCTCTGGTGTGACACCATATCCTGATTTTCCAGAGAAAACTTAATTAGTGGAAGGACCCCATTCATGGTCGTGTTACTGAAGGCCCCTGTGAAGCCCATGACGTGCAAATGGTACATTTTTGTCTCAGAATTGTTCAAATATTTAACTTTTTTGGAACCACTACAAAAGTGTTACGTTTTGTTGTCCTTTGGTGTGACTCCCCTACATTATATTTTTTTTATTAAAAACTGCATGTTAAACTACATAATCATGGAAAATTATGCAAATGTGTCTTGCTAACCGCTAATGACAGGTTAGCTTGGAATAGCAAGGTCATTAATTGACACCAAAGACTGAAACGTCCTTTGGTGTGACAGAAAATGTCCACCAGTGTGACGCCTCACACCAGAGGACAAGGTCTCTTTAAAAAGCATTTTAAGTAATTAAAAAATATTGTATATTATAAATATTGTTTAACTCCTTTTTAATCTTTTATGATCATTTTCAGTGTTCTTAAATGCAATAATTACATTAATTAAACTATTTTCTGATGTTTTTACAGAAAACTTGTACTGTTATAAAGTGTCATGAAAATAAGTATAAAATGTGATACTTTGTTTTTGAGACGGAAAGAATTGAAGGAGAGAAATTAGTGGAAGAAAGAGCACACGGAAATATAGACAGAAAATTAACAGGGACCCACCAGAATGGAGGAGATACTAAGAGAGCGATGCAGAAAGTAAATACAATAAAAATGTGTCTTAAAAAGAGTAGCCATAGAGTTTTAAAAAAAAATCATTCACATCTTAATGAATATAGTTTGAATACCAATCATATTTAGCTGTGCCGCACATGCAGCAGGGGGGCTAGAAGAGTTTCAGTAACATACTGATTGACTAAGAGACTGAATTTTGTTAATGACATTTAAAAAAAATTTTTAAAACATGTTGATATTGTTTGTATCAAAAATTTAACTTTCTTTCTCCTTTGGCATGTTCAAAATTAAATAGAAGTAAATAATTTAATAACTAACATTTCTGTCCTATGGTAAAACACACATAAAAGAACCACAGATTTGTTTTTATCTCAAGATACTCAAAAACAGTTGAGTATTGCAATAGGGGAGATACAAATATCACTCAACTTAAAATGGTATAATTTTCAGCAGTTTTGAATGAATGACAGCAAAGTTTGTCTTGATATTGTCCAACAAGTTATGGGGAAAAAATGATGTTAATTATAATTTCATATTAAATAAATGGTGCTATATGAAAATAAGTGTCTAACAATGAAGATAAATCTCTCTCATGCTATTTATGCATTATTAAGAGGGTTTTTTTTTTCCTTAATTTTTGCTATGTCACACCAATGCAATGCAAATACTGTAAAGCGATGTAGAATCGGTGGGTGGGGCTAAACAAGCAGTGATGTAAAATTGGTGAGCGGGGCTAAACAGGCAGTGATGTAGAATCGGTGGGCGGGGCTAAACAGGCAGTGCTGTAGAAGCAGGCGTTGATGATGTTCTTCTGTGGAGGCGGTGATTATCCACACTATTACATCGTAGAGTAGAACATTCTACAAGCTGTCGTTTTGACAGTCTGCCTTCAATATCAGCTGTTTTTAGAGTAACAACAAAGTTTTGAGTTCTGAAACTTACAGGATGTTTTTAAAGTACAATGACCTCTTATATGTCAAAAGATCAAGGGAATTTTGCAACTGGAGCGCTAAATGAGTTAATTCATCAGAGGATCAGATCCGCTGCTATTTTGGCTCATTTTGAGCCGGAGTGACTGTCAGGCGTCCGAAAGTTAGTTTTGATTGAGTAACTTGTAGATCTGTGCTGCTTGAGCCGCGAACTGTTTCAGATGATTCAGTCTAATTCAGTGAACTGGTTCAACTAGTTTACCAAAAAGAATCGGTTCAAAAGAATGATTCGTTCACGAACTGGACATCACTCTGGACCATTTGCCTGAGGTTCTGGATTGCAGGCAATAATGTTGTAAATAATGTTCAGTTTCTTGCACAGACTAATTGTTTCACTTCATAAGACCCCAATATATCGTCAGGAGCCACAGGTATTAATTTTGTGTTCCTTGATATGATTTTTCTTTTTTTTTTCAAAAATGGCCAGCTGCTGATCAACATTTTATGAATGGTTTCAACTAAAAATTGTTGTTACTTTTCTATTGAAGAAAATGTCTTGAGGGTGAATAATTAACAGCAAATTTTGGGGAAATATCCCTTTAACACATGCAAAGTCGTACTGCATTGAAACCAATCACATTCAGATCTGTTTTCATTCTGGTGTGCAATGCACACATTTCACAGTCCAATCAGATGGATAAAGTCAAGTCCCAGATGTTTTTTTGTTTGAAAAGCCACTTCACTTATTAGAAATGTGTCACAAATCATAGTAAAGTCAGTCACAACTTTGCAACTTAGCCTGCTTTTAAACAATATGTGAAAACCGCTATACAAGAAAGAGTTTTGCGTCTCCAGGTCACATACAGTATAAAGAGGTCCAGTATAAAGATGCTGACTGTCTCAATGTCTCTCTCATCACAGTTCAGAGACCCCTGCTGTCACCCAGCCTGTGCCATCGGCTACAATGAATGCCAAATCGGCCCTCAACAAGGCGATCTTTATTCCCAACGATGAGAGGCTGCTGGCAGCCGTGCAGGTGAAGAGGAGAACGAAGAAAAAGATCCCGTTTTTAGCTACCGGAGGACCTGGTGACTACACCACATTCATTTGCTTATCAGGTAACGTCTTACTGCACCACATCCCTCATTAGTGCTGTTTCACCATCACTGCTGCTCTTGTTAAGGGTCAGTGATTTGATCAAACTCCCAGCACTAACTAACTTCTCCAACACCTTTGAGCTGCAGGCATGAACCATTTCTCAAATCATGTTTATTTATAATTGGTACTTGATACTTGAATTTAGGGTTGCATGGGGATTTTAGTATAATTGAGATACTTTTTTTTTTATTAATATTTTGACGTTTTTGTATTTACATTTTCTGTTATTATTTTAGTTCTAGTTTTAGTCATTTTGTTGTCTTTTATTATTATTATTTTTTAAATAGTTGTATATAGTTTTTCATTTTAATTATGCAGCTTTAGTTATTTAGTACATCAGGTTGAACTAAATGAAAATTAGAAATATTGCCTTAGCAACTGGACAGTGTTTTTATGTATTTTATTTGATCTAAATTTCTTAAGCATCAACTCAAGTATTTTAAGTATCAAGTAAAAAATTTGTGCTTGTTTGTAGGGCTGCACAATTTGGACAAAATTTGTATGATCATATATTTAATTTGATTATAAATGATGATGATGATTTTTATTAAATCTAAAAATTACTAAATAAAAACAAAATAAGTAATTTACTCTTGTAGTAATTCACTGTAAAATAAAACATTTAGTATTTAAAATATAATATTTATTGTATACAATATAAGAAAAATAGTAAATCATAAGAAATACAAAATAATAATAATAATAATAATAATTTTTGACATTGCAACTGGAAAAATTACAAAACTAATATTTAATTTCTTAATTCTTAATTTCTTTATTTTAATTTTTTCATATGTTGATTAGGGCTTCTCATTGCAATTTTGGGAAGATGGTTGGTTCAGGTTGCGTTTCCAAATGCATATTATCAGAAGTTTTCTTTAGTAGGCGGTTCTTGTCTAGAATGAGCTGCTAAGTGGACCAGACTTTATGGCTATAGTCAGAAGTGTGGTTCTGCGAGACTTCAGAAGTATTTATACTGTCTGCGATCTGCCCGCTTGTGATTGATAACACCTGTGTTCCTGAACTCTCAATGATCATCATGAGGAAATCACTGCTCTCCAAAAACTATTACTACGATGAGTGTGAGTCAAGTGGAGGCGTTTCCTCCCTGCCGGTGCCAACACACAGTCTCCTTCCAACTGTGAATCATGGTGGAGGGAATAGATGTTGTTGGTGTGCTGAGCACCTCAGGGCCTCGACTGCTCGCCGTCACTGCGGACTAATGAATTCCAAACTCTGCTGCAGAAAGTGTGTGTGTTTCTGTGAACTCCGATTCAAAGGAAGTTGAGTAAGTCCTGAGCTCACTACCAATGAAATGTAGCACTGTTATCGCTGAAGGCAAGGAGACAAGAGATATCAGTATCATTAAAGAGGTGGTTGACTGTTTTTTTTTTTTTTTCTAGGCTTGATTGTTTATGGGGTGGAGTCTAACATGTGTTAATGCTTCGTTTTTAAAAAACGCATTATAACGCATTTCCACATAATTTACCTTTATTCTGCATTGCTCTGTCCCTTCTCTGATGAACGCTCTGATGATTTCCTGGTTTTATGAAGCCCCTCCCTCAGAAATACGCAATGGGCTCAGATTGGTTAGCTGGCCCAGTGTGTCGTGATTGGCTAAACCGCCAGTGCACGTCTAAATGCCCCGCCCCTCACCTCAGAATGCGTTGTATTGTAAACAATGGCATCAATATTGCTTATCAATTTGAGCCCGATTGAGACCCAGAGAATATTAGTGAAGAGGATCGCAGAACCTGTGCAAACATGGCTCTTAAAGTGCCCCTATTATGGATATATATTTTTTAAAATAACCTTTCATGCAGTGTGTAACACAGCTCTAAGTGAATGAAAACATCCCACAAAGTTTTAAATCTGAAAGTGCACCGTGTATAAAGTTATTGTCTCTCAAAAGAAAGAGTCGACTCTGAATCATTGAAACGAGTCGTTTTTAAAACGAATCCCAAGCCGTTTCATGTTGAAGGCAACATGAAACATTAGCATATTGCCCGCCCACTTGTTGGTCTTTTCGTGTTGGTCTGAATGAAAATGCAAATTCATTCTTTGCCACTAGGTGCCGCTTTTGGAGCGGTAAAAATAGCGGTTTCCCCGGTAACGCTGTACACAAAGCAGCACAGCGCTCACAAACGCTGCTTTATCAGGCATCACAGGCAAGACGAAATGAAAATGAGACCAATCACCGCAGATTAGCGTCACGCAAAGGAGGGGTTTGGAAAAATGAATCGTTGAGCGAATCGTTTGGGAGTCGTTGAGCAAATAAGGTAAAAATAAATGCATATTATAAGACAATGAAAGTGGTTTTTGACCTTGCATGCATGTCAACCTGTTGTTGGGGACTCCCAAAACCAAAATATGAACCTTTCATTACACTTAATAGGGGCACTTTAACCCTTTGATGCACAACCGCGGGACCCGACCGGATTTTTTGCGCCGAGGGATTAAATTCCCGAATAAAACGTGGTAGCGGTTGGTAACTCTGGTGTAATTTGAACGGGAGCGGGCGATCTAACAATATCCCGTTCCCGACATCCATTTAGAACATATCGGCGCTTTATTCTTATTGACCGCCGGTACAGCCTGCACTCGGTCTGTTATGCTACACTGTTCTCTCTCTCTCTGCGACACCTTTTCCCTATTGTGTTGTCAATGTTAAACGAATTGTATCCTGACAAGAAGAATAAAAATAAGAAATAAAATTTTTGTACAACATTTTTATTTTGTCTGACACTTTTTTTCCTACTGTGTTGCATACAATATTAAACAAATTTTGTGTCTTAAGATAATTCATATAAATTCAAGTCAAAGTCAATAAATTCAAGACTCTTGACAAGACGAATAAAATAACATACAATTTTGTGCAGACTACATTTTTATTTGTCAGCCTATCTCTCTTTCTTTCAGTAGCGGAAATGTTAATGTGAGATTCTGAAAACGAGATCTAAATTTAACAGGAACGGTCGGGTCGGGAATAAAATTATTCTAAGCGGACAGCGGGTGAACAAAGAGTGAATATATAGCGGGAGCGGGTGGGTGCAGAATATAACCTTGCGGGAGCGGGACTAAAAGAACAGTCCCGCGCAGACCTCTACATCATGGGTCTAAAGTGACCAGACAGAGATCTTTGCAAGAAATTAATTTCATCATTCAGTATTCCAGGAATTCCTCAATTAACTTGTTTTTGATCATCACAAATCATTATTTTCATTTTTCCTTTCTTACTTTTTGAATAAAAATCGTTTTTGTATCACTACGCTTCTAATGCACAACATGGGTCTAAAATGACCCGTACTCATTTCCTATGTTAATTCAGTTATGGATGAGTGTTTCTTTGCTGAATCGCTGAAAGAAATGTTTCTTATCATTTATTATTCTAGGTATTCATTATATATATTGTTTTTAATTTGCACAAATCATTATGTTTGTTTTTCCTTTTTTCCTTTATAAACAAACAGTTTTTGTATTTCTACATCACGTTTACACACATGGGTCAAAAATGACCCATATAGAAACCTTTGATATTTGCTAATTTTTTTCAAGTAGGACCGTTTTTATTGCCACAACTCAACAAGCTGTGTTTGTATATTTGATGCATTTAAGTCTTAATTTAGAATTGTTTCATCACAGAAAATGTTTGATATATTTTGATATTATATTTCTCTTTCTCACTAGTAATACATTTCAAGATCAAGGCAACCTTAGCGTTCAAATATTATGTCCAGTTACCTTGATCTTGAAATGTATTACTAGTGAGAAAGAGAAACATGTCCAATACTATTAGCTAGCTTGTTGTTGACATATTCTAGCTAGCTAACTTTAGCTAGGTCAACAAAATAAAAGTTGAAATAGAAGGTTATTGTATACAAATATATATTGTCGCTGGCAAGACAGAAACCTTATTTCTGCATATTTAATTTTTTTTTTTTTTTTTTCATAAATCAATACTATTTGCGTTTATGTCTGTCAGTGTTCCTGAAAAGTAACAGCTCTGCACATACAAGATTTCTGTCTGACAGTGACGATATATAATAAGTACATACTTGATCAACTCTTTGATGTGCATTTAAAAATATTCTTGTCCTTTTATTTTCTTTATCCAGAGTGTTAGTATGGCTGGTCCTAGTCATTCAAGATTAATGGCTGAAATGTTTGTAGAGATGCTGCATGATGAACAGGATAAGGAAGATGAGGCATTTTTTAGTCTTGATTCAGAGTCTGAAATATCTGATGCCTTAGGGCCTTAGTGCCTGAGGGTCAATCTGGAGTTGTGGGTGTAAATTCAGCTCTCCTAAAGAAGACTCATTTAATGACATTAAAACTTGTCTGATGAGGAAACTCAGACCCAGTCTAACAGATTGAGTAAGTTGAACTACAGATACACTACTGTTCAATTTCAGTGTCATCGGTTATCAGTGATACGTGTATGTTATGTGTGACAAAGTGATAAATGTGTTGACCTAAATAACTGCTAAAATGATTATTTTAACAAAATGTTGTCTTTATTCTTTTGTTTTATCACGCTTGCATAGATGGGTCCTTTTTGACCCATGTGTGCAAACTCGACATAGTAACACAAAACCTAAGAAAAAATAAAATAATAATTGATGTTCATTGAAAACAATATATTTAGAATATTCATAGATCATGGAATATTAAATGCTGAAATAAACTGATTCAAAAGATGAAACAAAAATTGCCCAGCCATGCATGAAATAACGGGAAATGTATATGGGTCATTTTAGACCCATGTTGTGCATTAGAAGGGGTTTGCATAGCTTGTGCATCAAAAGGTTAATGGTATGTTTTTTGTTGTTGTTATCTCATACTTTTAGATATGCTGTTATTTGTAAATACTACTGCTTATGTTAGCTTCTAATATACGGTTTTATCGTGATTAAAACTTTAATACAGCACGGCAACTGCTCGCACATCCATGTTTAATGCTTCTCGTAGCTATGTGAAAAATATCTGTCTGTCCATACACATAAAGTGTATAATTGGAACAGTTTGTTGGAGCTGAGCTAACGAGCTGATGATCTGAATGAGAGAGAGAGGGAGAGAGATACAGAGCAGGGGGACGCGAGGAACAGGATTAAGAACCGCTGCTTTAGAACATTGATTTTGAAACTTGTGAATCCGATTAGAATCGTTAGAAGACAGAAAAGCGATTCATATGAATTGATTTTTTTCGTGCACCCCTAGTTTGGGGTTTATCAGGGTTTGTGACGTCCCATACCCGGGAAGTAACTCGTTGTAGTCCCTACAAGCCGTTTTTGTAGGCATTAAACTGCCAGAATTTTAAAAGATGATATATTCGTTTGCATTGAACTTTCAGCTTCGTAACTTTGCAGATATTGTTTATGCTCAAACAGCAACATTGCACACTAACTAACATTAAAAAAGTGAAATCG
>NW_015640442.1:182459-183752 GCF_001515625.1 Sinocyclocheilus rhinocerous | reverse complement strand
CGCTGCTTTAGAACATTGATTTTGAAACTTGTGAATCCGATTAGAATCGTTAGAAGACAGAAAAGCGATTCATATGAATTGATTTTTTTCGTGCACCCCTAGTTTTGGGTTTATCAGGGTTTGTGACGTCCCATACCCGGGAAGTAACTCGTTGTAGTCCCTACAAGCCGTTTTTGTAGGCATTAAACTGCCAGAATTTTAAAAGATGATATATTCGTTTGCATTGAACTTTCAGCTTCGTAACTTTGCAGATATTGTTTATGCTCAAACAGCAACATTGCACACTAACTAACATTAAAAAAGTGAAATCGTGAAAACCCCTTTAATACAACTATTTTACTATGGTTTTATTGCATTCATGAAATGGCAGCAACATCAATATAATAAAAGACATTCAAAAAAATGTTCAATAAATGGAATTTATTAATGTTAATCAGAATAAACAATAGTAATGTAGTTAAATGATTTTTTGAAGTTGTAAATAAAGTTTGTCTGAGTAGGTTTTGCAAGAAAATAGTACTTTTCATATTTAATTCAGTGTGTTTCTTGCTATTTCTTTGTAATTAGTTGTTCAGTTTACAACCAGTTTCTTTATGGAATCCCGTTCCACTGAATAAAAAATTAAACCAAGTAACTGCGACTTTTTATCTCACAATTGAGAGTTTACATCTCGCACTTTTTTTCTCAGAGTTGCATGATTATAAACTTGCAATTGCGGGTTATAAAGTCAGAATTGTGAGATATACTCAGTTGTGAGAAGAGAAGTCAGAATTGCAGGATATAAACTCGCAATTGCAAGAAACTGCAAGTTTATATCTTGCAATTCTGAGGTAAAAAAGTCAGAAATGCAAGATGTTCACTTAAAATTGTGAGAAAAAAGTAAAAAAAAAAGTTTATATCACTTCAGGGAAAAAAAATTGCAAGAAATAGCAGGCTTCCATAAGACTTTAATTATGTTATTTTCTTTATTTTTTATTTGTTTAATAATGAGAATAATAATAATAATAAATTATTATTATTATTATTATTATTATTACAGTTTGGCTGTTACCATGGGTGTGAACTCAGACTTGACTCGGACTCGAGTCCCAAAATTGATGACTTGCGACTCGACTCGACATAATTAAAGAAGACTTGAGACTCGATTTAGACTTTGACAGCAATGACTCGAGACTTGACTTGGACTTGAGCCCTGTGACTCGGAAAGACTTTATGATCAGATCAAAGTCGTTATAGACGCGTCCCTGCAGCGTGCTTGCGCTTGACTGGCAATAAGCCAGAGACTGCGTTCAG
>NW_015640442.1:165241-181744 GCF_001515625.1 Sinocyclocheilus rhinocerous | reverse complement strand
AAGTTTGGTGCAACAGAATTATTAGATAAACCTTGATTTAATCTAGATTTAAAATTAATCATTGCAAACCATTTAGCTATAATTTGAAGAAGAAAAAATGCACATTAGGCCTAATGTCTGAAGTGGGCAAGCGGCAATAGGCCTAATGATCATTTAAAATATCATTTGAAGAAGTGTTTTTCACAAAATGAGTATTGTATATATAACTATAAAATATAGGCTATTCAATTTTTCTCTCTCTTGCAGGCTCAAAGACTCGAGACTTACTTGTGACTTGCAAAACAATGACTTGGTCCCACCTCTGGCTGTTACTGTAGCAAAGTGACTTATCCAAAATTATATTTATTAAAATAGCACTTCTGTTCTACTACTGTATAGAACATTTACATTTAGATTTAGTCATTTTGCAGATGCTTTTATCCAATTTGTAGAGGTTTGATTGTGCTTGATGGAAGTCCAGCCAGAAGAGCATTGCAGTAGTCCAGCCTAGAAATGACAAGGGCCTGGACAAGAAGTTGTGCAGCATGCTCCGTTAGAAAGAACCTGATTTTTCTGATTTTGTGCAATGCAAACCTGCAAGATCGAGCAGTCTTCGCAATGTGGTCTTTGAAGGTCAGCTGGTCATCAAAGATTACACCAAGATTTCTGACCGAATTTCATGGGGTAATTGTAGAAGAACCTAGCTGGATGGTGAAATCATGCTGGCAGGGAAGACAAGAAGCTCAGTCTTTGCCAGGTTGAGGTGTAGGAGATGTTCTTTCATCCATGCCGAAATGTCAGTCAGGCAGTCTGAAAGCAGATAGATCCAGCAGAATAAGAACTGATGATTTGGAATCCGCTTTAGCAATCCGCACGGCTTTCGTTACTGACAGTAGCGCAGTCTCAGTTGAATGGCCACACCTGAAACCTGACTGGTTAGCGTCCAGTTTGTTGTTCTGTGAAAGAAACAATGATACCTAGTTGAAAACAACTCGTTTGAGGGTTTTCGCTATGAATGGAAGGAGAGAGACAGGTCTGTAGCTGTCTATAAGAGAAGTGTTTAATGTACAGTAGGCTTTTTGAGCAGTGGGGTTACCCAAGCCTGCTTGACTGCAGTGGGGAAAGTGCCTGTGTGGAGAGATGTGTTGATGATGTGTGTGAGTGCTGGTAAGAGTGTAGGAGAGATTGCTTGGAGAAGGTGTGAGGGGATTGGGTCTAGAAGGCATGTTGTAGGATGGCTGGAGAGGAGTAGTTTTGATACTTCTGCCTCAGTGAGGGGACAGAAGGAGAAGATGGGAGTTTTAGCATTGGGTGTGGTTGGTTTGAGGTCCTCTGTGTGTGGGGCTGAGAATTGACTACTGATTGTTCTACTTTTGTCTGTGAAGAATGTGGCGAAATCATCACCGATAAGCATACATCCTATTTCATCCACCGGAATGGCTTGCATGTATGACAGTCAGCAGAAGTGAGAAAAAAGTGTTTATAACGTTTTAAATATGGATATTCTTACAAAAACGCATTGATTCACTGCAGGAGGCCTTTATTCACCCCCTGGAGCCGTGTGAGGCACATTTTATTATTGATGGATGTGCTTTATTTGACTACTTTTGGACTGTTGAACAAAAACACCCACCTTCTCCCATTATAACGCTTGCAAGAGCCAGGATAATTTTTTTAATATTACTTCGATTGGATTCATCTGAAATAAGAAAGTCATATACACCTAGGATGCTTTGAGGGTGAGTAAAACATGGGCTAATTTTCATTTTTGGGTGAACTAACCCTTTAATCATACACAATTAAATAAACATTATTAAACAAGCTATGGAGCACGTGATTTTCTCTTGTGTCAGATGGTGCTTAAGATCCAGTCACAGTTCCTTGACTTCCTTGTTTAAGCAGTTTGACTAATCTAGCTGATTTTTTTGTTTGTTTGTTTTTGAGATGGTGGAATGAGTTGTTCAACAAGTTACATTTTCTACATAGTAGTCTACAGAAAGCCTGTAGGGCAACTACAGATATTGCTAGTATTTAAAACACTCTGAGAGGAAAGACCATTTTAATTGGCAGACATGCAGTAAAAAATGTGTTCCACTTTCATTTAGGATCAGTTGCTTGTGAATGGTTATTTGGTTTTGAATCACAAGGGAGTTTCTAGTTTTGCCTGGACCGCACTAAAATGATAAACATCTCAACAAAAACTGAATATGTGAAATCAGCTGCCGCCATCACATGAGTTTGGCTTTTATCATCCGACAGGCTCCTGTCTCCAGGAGGAAGTGCTGCTTTGTCAGAGTTTCTGAGAGTCATGTGGTTCTTCACCACATTTACAACACTCCTCAGTCATCGGCTCACGCTCACTGTATCTGTGCTTCTGTGTTTGTCATTTTTCTTAGACATGCAGTGACTCTAAATCTATTCAGTATTGCTTGTAATTTCATTTTTAATGTTGTATAGGCTAATTATAAACAACGTTTCTCCCTTTCTTTCCATTTGAAATGATCTCCATTTCGTGTATGTCACAGCAATTGTCATGTCACATCCTGAAAAAAATAAATTGGATAAATATCAGTCTCTAAATATCAGATAATATATATATATATATATATATATATAAACTGATATTTGCAGCTTTATATCTTGCTACTTTTAGAATAATTTTGATTTTTTTCTTTTTTTTATGATAATTTTTCTTAAAGGTGCAAACAATACTTCAGTTATTGTCTCGGAATTACTTTAAAGACTCAGAATTATGGCTCCATTTCTTGTAAATCCAAGTAGTAATTTGAAGAGTAGTCTTCACCAAATGTTTACTTGGGATAGAGGGCAGATAAGAAGACAAACGTTTCGTTGTCCTGCAGGCATTCAGGAATGTTGGCATGTCTGTACGTGGTGTTTTGTCATGATTTCTTTGATCCGTGCTTCACATACTTCACAAACCAGCTTTTTAAATGTGAGCTTCATTAAAGAGGAAGACCTGGTGTATCCTTAAGCTAACTTAGTCTTCTTTAGAAGTCTATTTTTAGAAAATGTTTTGACCTAACATGCTTCAGTTTCATGGATCTTCAGTCTGTTATGTGAATTGTGGTAGTGCTTTCATAATTGTCCCAATTGCTTGAAATTTTATTTAAAAAAAAAAAGAAATCATGCACATGTCCCTCTATTCCAGAAAATACGGTAAATGGTCTTTTCCGGCTTTTTGTTTTTGTTTTTGTTCTGATGTTTCCCCAGTATTGTTCATACCTTCCCTGCTTTGTCCTTCATTATTTCTTCTTGCATCTGAAATGTTTCCCTATGTACACTTTATCAGTGTGACCCAAGTTACAAGAGCTTGATGCTGACCAGAAACATTTCTAAGAGATGAAAATATACAATTACTTCGTGTTTTTGTTGCAGATGTGAGAGTTTAATGGTAGATTTCATAGACACTTTTCATCTTGACACCATAGTGAGATTATCTCTTTCCGGCTTTTTGTTTTTGTTTTTGTTCTGATGTTTCCCCAGTATTGTTCATACCTTCCCTGCTTTGTCCTTCATTATTTCTTCTTGCATCTGAAATGTTTCCCTATGTACACTTTATCAGTGTGACCCAAGTTACAAGAGCTTGATGCTGACCAGAAACATTTCTAAGAGATGAAAATATACAATTACTTCTAGTGTTTTTGTTGCAGATGTGAGAGTTTAATGGTAGATTTCATAGACACTTTTCATCTGGACACCATAGTGAGATTATCTCATGCATCTGGTGTTATAATGTCACAATAATTGGTCAAAAGAAAGCTCTCAGATGAAGCGCACACTCCAAAACCTTCACTGTTCCTTATTTAACACCTACGTAATACTCAAGATCTTTCTCAGTGGAATGTTTTCTATCCATCTGTGAAACATCCAGTCATTCCTGAGCAAGTGCAACTCAGTCTCTCTGCCTATAGTCAGGATGAACCAGCAGTTTGTGTGCGAGTAAAAGATGTTTACTTGGATCTCTTAAAGGCACATCAGCAGAAAAAAGGTGTGTTCAGGTTTGAGGGCTTAAACCTGAAAGTTTTTAAATATACTTTTATATTGCAATCATTTCACATTCAATCTTCAAATTAATGTAGAAACAACATAAAGACTGTATATTTTTAACATTTGTTTAATGGCATCTTTTATGACTGAAGCGAATATCACTGATACCAATACTACTGATGTCTCAATTTTTCTTTTCCCCCTAATATTTAGTCATTGACTACAGCCATTCAACATTATAGTATAATTGAGACCTATCAATTTTAACAATTAGACTTTAAAAAAATAACAGCTTCTAATTTAAGTGAACTTTAACACTAGAACCGCCACGGGGTAAATTTTACCCGTGGCTGTTTTTCAAATGTACATAAAAGATTTAAAATAAAACATTCAAGTCTCCCAGTCATTGACTTTTACTAAAATTATGTAATTTGCAATCCAATGTTGTTAAAAATTATTTAGATAAAACCAGATCAAAAAACGGGGCATTTATACCTATAAGCGCCAGCGGGTCAAATTTACCCGCTATATAATGCATGTATTTTCGTGCTGTCATTTTCTTGCCGCTTATGTTTTAACATTGTACATTTCTAGGCAACGCCTTTCACTCACTGATTTACCGGTTATCAGTTTCATAAATAAAGTCAAAATGACTAAAAAAAGGCGATTTATGGAAGGTAGGTATTAGAAACACTAAATGCCATGAGTGATGGAGAGTCTGATGGTAAGTTATGCATCCTGGGTCGGCTCAGCATCTGACAGTGATACAGATATCATATTTACATGCTTTAGCCTAACGTTACTCTAATTAGTCAAACTTTGGTTTATTTAATTTTTGTCTTGCCATATCGTTTATTGTTTGCTACTGTGTTGCTTTTCTAGTCTAGCTGTTTCCTGAAGAAGAAAAAAATCTGATCTAGGCTATATGATGTAATGAATAAAACCATTTTTTGATTACCCAAAGTTTAATGGTGGTGTTTTTAATATGACATTTGTTTTTCCAGACTTGTGCGCTTGAATTTGTCATCGCATCATCCTATGCAGTGTGGTGAATTATTATTGCTCATTGTTGTCTATAGGCTATTTTAGTAATTTTAATACCATGGGTTATCTTAATATATTGATTAATGTCATTGTAATATAATATTACACCACCCAAATATTTAGGCTACTACCTTCTAATTGTCATTGTCAGTGCAGGCTTTTTTTTCTTTTTTTATTAGCTTAGGCTACTGACCGTTATGGATTAGTGTAGCCTGCATTAAAAAAATCTTGAACATAAAACAACAGGATAAAAATAGTTGATGACTAGACATAATCATTTCATGACTCTAGACACTTCTTTGTGAAGACAGTGGCATAATACAGTGAAATAATATGTTCTTTAGCCATATAAATACAGTTGTCATGTGCGTGGGTAAAATTTACCCGCTGGAGCTTTTAGGTATACAGCGACCTCTGGCGGTTCTAGTGTTAAACAATCGTCACATAAATCGCCATTATAATAAATGTTAATTTACCTGTGCCCTTCAGCAAACTAGGAATTATACAGAAATTGAATAAAGTTATCAAACACTAAATTCATAGGCGTAGCTTGACGTTTGAGCTTGGGGGGGCCAAACCAAGTGAGTCGATTTGGTCAGTCGAACTTTTAAATACATTTAAGCATTTCTGTAGTAAGCGTACAAATTCACACTCCGTGTAGCATTTAAGCGGTTTTACTTAAATTAAACAAAAAAATCAAAGGTGATTCCTTGTTGATGCTACATATTACACAACTATGAGGAAAAAACAATGAGCTGTATAATTCAAATAGCAGAGACTGTGCTTCATGACTGATGTCTGTGTTAATTGTACTAATGAAATTGTCTACAGGCAGCTGGACACACACACACACACACACACACCGCAGGAGCAGTGTAGTTTAGACATCTGCCCACCAGGACCATGAAGCTGACATATGCTGCAATCCCACTTCACACCTCACTGCTAAATGACAAAGGCCAGCTCTCTTACAGTCTTAAGTCATTTAAAATATTAATTGCAATTCATCTCATCTTTCTGTAGTTACTGTAATACGTTTGTGCATTGAGGTCTTTTTAAGGAAGGAATCTGAAATTCCAGTGGACGACTGTAACAGTGGCGTATATGTGCATCTACTGTAAATACACTGAATGGAGCAGTGCACTTTATTCAGCAGATGTAGGTCATGACACTAAAATAAGTGCTTTTGAATTTTACATATATATGCACTGCTGTTCAGAAGTTTGGGATAATTTTTTTTATTTTTTTATGATTTATTTATAAAATTTTCACAACACCAAAAAGAAAGGAAAAACACTGCATACTGCTCCATAAACAGTTGGATGACTTTGGATGACTTAGATGGAGAGAGGGGCTTATTAGACGAGCGATCTAGCATGGGATCAAGACAACAATTGAAGTCACCAGCTAGAATAAGATGAGAAGAGTCTATATCTGGAAGAGAATAGAGCAATTTTTTAAAGAAATCCTCATTATCCCAGTTTGGGCCATATACATTAGCCAGGATCAGAGTAGTGCCACAGACTTTCCCTGTAACAATTATAAAACGACCATTGGGGTCCGATATGACTTTAGATACAGAAAAGGGTACTGACTTGTGCACAAGGATAGCAGTTCCACGAGCCTTACTAGAAAATGAAGAGTGATAGAGTTGGCCTACCCATCCTCTACGAAGTTTAAGATGGTCCGCTGGTTTAAGATGGGTCTCCTGCAAAAATGCAATTTTAGTGTTTAAATGTTTCTAAATGATCAAATACTTTATTGCGTTTCACGGGTGAATTCAGCTAATAAGTAGAGTATAATTGAAACTGCAGGAGCAGGCTGAACGTGCGACTACTCTGCACGCCACATAACCGGAAGTCGAAGTTTGGGATCATTAAGATTTTTAATGTGTTTTTGTTGTTGTTGTTGATGTTTTACAGAAAATAAAATACAGAAAAAAACTGTAAAATTGTGAAATATTATTACAATTTAAAATAACAGGGTCTTGCAAGGGGGGTCTTACAAGGGTAAATAAAGAACTTGTTTCAATAAGTTTTATATAGTATTTTCTTTAAACTGTCTAAAAAAGGTAATATTTGATGTATTTGAGGTCTGAGATGTGGCAACAGTGCAGAGAGAGAGGGCAAACATTATGCATTTTAGCTCAGCATTGCCGTCTAATCAGCCAGTGTTGTCTTAAATAGCCTGCATAGCACTTCATCTTTTATAACATTGGATTTTGACCAAATATATTCAGTCTTGATTTTTGTAAAATGTTGCAACAAGATGTTATTTTTTATTTATTTATTTATCTATTTATTTATTGTGAAAAATTACAGTTTTGCGCACATAAGATCATAAAAAAAAAAAATAAATACCTTAAAGTAACTACAAGTGAGCATGTAAAGCAAATACCTTTAAAAGAAATTCTGTGTGGAGCATGCCCCCGATCCGCGCAATGTTCTCACATTTTTTTCCCTCTTACCTGTTTGCATCTCTGTATAATGTAACAATATACACTACCGTTCAGAAGTATGGAGTCAGTATTTTTTTATATAAAGAAATTAATACTTTTATTCAGCATGGATGTGTAAAATTGGTAAAAAATTATAAAGACTTACATTGTTAGAAAAGATTTCTATTTTAATTCAATGCTGTTCTTTTTATTCTATTCTATTAACTTTTTATTCATCAAAGAATCCTGAAAAAAGTACAACAGGTTCCAAAAATAAGCAGCACAACTGTTTCCAACATTGATAATAAATGCGTATCACATCAGCATATTCGAATGATTTCTGAAGAATCATGCGTCACTGAAGATTGGAGTAATAATGATGAAAATTCAGATAAATTACATTTTAGCATACATAGAAAACTGTTATTTTAAATTGTATTAATATTGCACAATATTACTGTATTTTTAATCAAATAAATGCAGCCTTGGGAAGCTAAAGAGAGGATCTTATCTATGCACAATCAGCTTGTAACACTCCAAAGAGAAAGGAAAACTTGAAATCGCATCATATGACCCCTTTAAAAAAAAAAAAACTTTTTAAAAATGCCGTTAAATTATTGAAAATGAACTCCAAACATTACAGGTTTTGCATTAATTTTCGATAAACAAAGTTTACTCAACTGCTGAAATACTCCAATGCAAAGTCACTGTCTTTGTGGCATTATGGTCCGACTGACCCAGTGCAGATGAAATAGAAGGTAAAGTCAGTCAGTCTCTGATCGGCCGTCACTGTCTCCTTGACTTCATTTTGCAAAAAGCATGCATAGAAAAAGAAATCAGGAACTTAGGAACGGCAGGAGGAAATGTGAGGTTCTCAGGTTGGTTGCATTGTTTCCTTTCTGAATCAGGCGCAAAGGCTCTGCCTCCCGTCACACCATTAAATGTAAAAGACAAACTCATGTTATGAAACAAACGGTTGGCTGTGAAAGCATGTTAACACGGCGGTCTGAGCGGAGGAGCTGTTGGTCCCCAGGGCATGATGTTATTATCATGCCAAATATCTGTACACACACAGACCTAGTGTCAGATCTAATGTTATATATTAGTTTCTGAATAACATTACACTTCTGCACATCCTCACGCAGCTGGACATTAAAGTGGATTTGCTTAAAAGATCATTTATCAAATTGCTAGTAATAACAGAACTACTAGTTTAATAAAAATTCAAACATTTCACGTCTTTATGCATGTCATATAGAGTTTCAAAACTCCAGTTTTTCAGAGAATCAGACCAAATGAGCAAACCAAAAGAGGAGATGTCCCATTTTGCTCTGCATTTTTGTGTGGAAAGCATATTAAATCCAAGTAAAGTGTCTACTTTAATGTCAAAATATGGGTGAAATAATGTTCGACTGTCATTCAGTGTAACAGATATATTTATGTAAAAAATGAAACAACATACTTATTCTGATCTGTACCTATTAAAATATATAAAAGAAAAAAAGTGATCATACTCAATTTTACTATATTTTGAATGGTTGATGACAAATGGGTTGTGGTAGTGGTTTGAAGGATAGTGGCAAAAATTGGTAAAAATTTTAAATGAATTAATTAGTATTTGGGGGGCTGCAATGACCCTTAAAAAAAGTCTTTTAATAATTGCCTGACAGTATATTTTGGTATATGAACTATTGTTACACTGAATGACATTTTAGTGGGTGTCTTCTATAAATCATGGTAAAAATGTGTGAATTAAAATAAGAAAAGCAAAATAAAATTAAGCAAGATGCATTCTAAGGTATGGAGAAGAAGAAGAAGAAAAAAAAAAACAAGATTTAAACTTGAATTAAACTGTTATCATATTGATGCTTGACCCATATGAGGTAACTCACCAAATGTTTTATTGACTTTTGTCACTAACAAAGTCATTCAAAGATCAGTTCTGCTCTATATTTGAGTCTTGTTATATTGACTGCTGGAATAAACTCATATTTTTAGTATATTCTATAAAAGTTGTAAGCTTGTTGTGTTGTAGAGGAACCATTTGCTGAACTTTTAGTCATCCAGATGTAATAACAACTATTTCACAAGTAACTCTAAAACAAAGTAAAGTATACAGTTTCTGAGGAATTTGTGGGTAAACCTTAACACCATTTTCAGTTCTTGCAATTAAGGTTTTTACATTAAGGCGAAATGCCATGAAGCTTGCAAACTTCCAGCAATTTTTTTTTTTTTTTGCAAAAGCAAATGATCTTCTAATCAAAAAAACTCAACTCAACAAAAACTTCAAACTCAATGTGCATGAGACTAAAGCACATGACTTCAGACCTTTGAGCATTTATGATGCATTTGTCTCCAACAAAATTGCAATATTTATGTCATGAAATGGACTCTGATAACAGTGTGTATATATTTGTAATACCTGCTCATGGGTTTGGTACAGCATCAGCTCAGCAGTGTTGTGTGAGTTAGGCAGTTAAAGGCTTTTCAAGGATTTTAGGGCTTTTGTTTCCCGGACAGGAAGGAGAACACAGGAACAGTGATGTCAGGATAATTCACTGCTGCACAGTGTTGTCTTTTGGGCTTTTTTCTTCTCATCCTCCCGAATTTGTCCCTTGTCCAAGATTTCTTTGTTGCGAAGCTTATCGACGAACTGCTTACCTGAACAGACTCTTTATGCTGAAGCGTTTCTGGCTTTAATTAAGGCTGTGCTCAGAGAGCAGCAGAGGAACTAAACTTGAGTTCACCTTCCTGTCTGAGTAAACCACATGCTGGCTCTGTGCTGTCTGCCCGTGGACCTTCATGTTGTGATTAATGGATAAAATCCTGTATGTTACATTCTCTTTCAACTTTAAACTAAAAAAAAACTGTGAATGTTCATCTTCAGTGTGGCCTACTGAAACGTTATAAAGTGTACTGATGTTTTGAGAGAAACTGTCAGCATGCCGGGGAGGTTTTATAGAGGACAAGAACTGTGTACACTTTCCCTTCTTAGCTTCACCTTTGATGATCAGATATCTGTGCTGCAGATGTGACAAATAAGCACTCCAACAGAATGAACAGAAAGAGTTAATTTTTGATATAATAATGGGGGTACCTTTACCCGATTTAGCTGTTTTTGAGTGCTTGAGCATTAAAGTGAATTGGTGATAGTCTAAAAAGACATCAGAGATGGTGAGATCAAGATTAGGATTGAAACTTCGTGACTTACAGGTAAATTCCCCACACCTTAAAAAAAACATAGAAAGCAGTGAGCAGGACGGAATCTAAAAGAATGTCTGCATAAGGCCCGAAAACCCCGAGTCTGAGACGTTGCAATAATTTATGTAATAGAGGAAGGGTGAGAGGTAAACGTTCATCTTTCTTTCCTGGATGAGTTCATGAGGAGAGAGATGGAAGGATGGTGGAAAAGGCTGATGCTGTTAGGATTGTGACAATGAAGATGAAACTGAATTCCTGCTAGGGTTGCTTTAATTGAAGGTGGCTGGAGTTTACAGACATTGGCACAGTAAACTATGAAGGCGCATACAACTTGCATGTTTATTGGAATAACAGAAACTGCAAATGCAGTGCAGAAGAGGGGAAAATAGGACCAGGCAGAGTCATACACTTTCAGAGTAGATTTGGCCATCCTAAACCTCATGTATTTACTAGCTGTTTCCATATAAGAGGAAAGTGGACTTAATCTAAGAGTTTTGCTGAACAAGGCAAGTTTTGAACAGTTTTGCAAGGCAGGCTGGATGGATGTGCTTCTGGGAAATGGGTATGGAATTCCTGAAATTTAAAGTGTGAGAGCGCGTCAGCTTTGTTATTGATATGAGGTAGGAAGGTAGCTTTGAGGATAAAATTATTGTTAAGTCAAATCCATGTGAGACGTCTAATTAAATGGTTGATAAAGGGGTTATCGGAGCGGCTTTTATTGAGGATACTGACTGTGGATTTGTCATCACACAAAAATGAAATCTTTTTGCGGCACCATTTGTTTCCCCAAAGCAGACAGGCTATGACAGTAGGATAAATATTGAATAGCGCTATAGTTTTTATTTCTGGAGGTAGGTTGATCATTTCACTGGGCCATGTGTCAGTGAACCATTCATTACTTAATGACCCTCCCAAAACCGATTGACGGAGCTGCGCTTGTAAAGAGATTGAGAGAAATAGAGGTTACGAACGACTCATCATAAAAGAAAGAAACTCCATTCCAGTTGTTAATAGATGGTTCCAAAAGTGTAGATCAGACTGGCATCCTTCATCTAAATAAATAACTTCATGTAGGCTAGTGACAGACTTTGACAGCTGCAATAATCTGGAAATGAATGCACGACCATGTGGAATGATGCGCATAGCGAAATTAAGATGCCCTAATAAAGACAACATATCTCGCTTCGAAACGGTTTCTGCTATTTGAAAAGACGACATAATTTGCTGAATGCGGTTAAGCTTAACTTCGGGAAGAGAATCTTTCATGGCTTGACTATCAAGTGTGATGCCCAAAAATTAAATAGAGGTTGAAGGACCTATTGTTTTTTGTTCCGACAGAGGAACATTGAGGTTTGAGAAGAGAGCTTTCAACGTAGAGATACAGCGATCGGAAGGAGAACTAGGGAAGTCGACGACTAGAAAATCATCTAGTAAGTGAAGGACGAATGGAAGTTTATAATTATTTAACAGGATCCAGCAGAGCGCTTCTGAGAGAGAATCAAAGATTTTTGGACTACTACGGCAACCAAAAGTTAGTCGCACAGAAAAATAAAATTTTGACCTCCGCCTGATGCCAAAAAGATGCCACTGGGAGGGGTGAAGCGGCATGATTTTAAAAGCGTCAGTGATGTCGGCTTTGCCCATCCATGCGCCATTCCCTGCTGATTTAATGAACTGAATAGCGTGGTCGACTGAGGCATAAGCTAAAGAGAACACGTCTTCGGTGTGAGGATACTACCTTTTCTAGTATCTTGGACAGAAAAGGGAGATTCGAGAACGGTCTGATTAAACTATTAATGCTAGGAATTTCTCCGTTATGAGGAGAAGATAAGTCTATAATTAATCTTTTCTTCCCTGAGTATTTTCTAGTGGCTACTCCTATGGGATTGACACGGTATGCGTTAAACGGGGAGGTCTGGAAAGGACCAATTAAATAGCCCTTGTCCAGTTATTTTTGAATTAAGGAGTCAACTGCTTCAGGTTCTCTTATAGTGGACAACAGGTTTTTGCATACTAGAATACCTTGGGGAAGGAAACTTAAACCTGCCAAAAAACCTTGTATGAGCCCGTAAGAAGAAAGTTAACAAAGCATGGGTTAGGGTGTAGAGATAAATGCTTAGACAGCTCATGGACGTTGATAGGCGTAGATGGATGTTTATTCATCTTTTGACTAGGTTGGAGGTGCTTTGAACCTACGAGGACAAACAGCTCTTGGGTGCTTGAGAGGCAGATCAACTCTCCCTATAGACCAATCCAGTTTAAGATTGAAGTGCTGGATGTACATGGCAGCTTTTGCAGAAAAGGATGTGTGGTATTCGTAAAACAGAGAACCACCATAGTTAATAGCCAAATCTGAAATTATAGTGAGGTAAGTGTCTAACAGTGTGTTCACGCCAGACGCGAATGTAATTATTCGCGCGAGTAGATTACATGCAAAGACACGAATAGAGGCGAATTCGGGCAATGCGAATGACGCGATATGCGCGACGCGTTTGCCACGAACGCACGATATTCGCTTCAATCGCGTCTTCCGCGCAAGTTCAAAAATTTCAACTCGAGCGGAAAATTCGCATGACGCGTTCTCGCGCAAGCCAATCAGCGAAGAGTTTCTTGACACGTTCAGTTGAATCAGACAATAGAAGAGAGCATTATTGCAGCCGTCTATTATTTTATAGGTCTGGAGCATAGAAAACAATTAAAATCAGTTGTAGTGGTAGTTGTATTATAGTAGCATGGCTACAGAGATGCTGCTATCAGTAATAAAAATAATAGTAATATCAGTGTATATATACAGTATTAAAATGTAACACACACAATAATACAGGATCCTAATGTTATTCATCCTCCTCTGCATGGTGCTGTGAACCCAGACACGTCGGCGTTTGGCTTTCCATTGTATTTGGGACTTTTTGACAACAGGTACAAAACAGCGATTGTAGTTATCTCCACCATGGTTGATCGTGCTGTTTTTATTTGAGCGAGTGACACGAAAAACATCCCGCGAGTAATCTAGAGCGAGTGACACGATGCGCATATTTGCTTCATGTCTGGTGTGAACACACCATAACTCGGATCTTCTTTTTGGAAAAGCCTCGCAAATAGTGTCTCTATAAACCTCAAAAGCGACATTAAATTCTGCAAGTGACAGGCTTTTAGATAGTCTAGGGTCACATTCTTTCAAAATAACGGAAATGTCCCCACAGTCAACGATTCTTTTATCAATAACTCCCGAAGAACAAAGCAGGATTTTAACGAGATTGATATCATTACCTGCCAAAATCTGGTTTCTTAAGTTCACAGGAATCGCGGCTGCTGGAGGAATGAAGGAGGTTCCGCTTGATGGTGCGGGAATCGCTGAAGCCAGAGTATGACGTGGGGACACGTCATTCTGGGGAACACCTGGGAGTTCTGTGGGGTGCGCTGCAGAGGGAGTGGCCGAAGAAGAGGACTTTTCTAGCAGTGACACTCTCGCGTCCATTTTATTAATCGAAACTTTAATGTCGAGGAGGGCTGCAAGCACTGGGACTTGAGAATCTTGAGGGATGCTGTAAGGCTTATTGGCTGAAGAAGCGGATTCTGCCGCGGGAGTCATGTGCTTTCTCTTAGCTTTAGATTTAGCTGGGGCTTGGTTAGACTGAGAAGGTGGATTCTGATCAGAGTCGGAAGAGGCGAGGAAGAGGGAAAAGAGGTCTTGATGAGATAATCCCGTTGAAACTGTGATGTTACGATTAAATAAATTCTCCAGGATCCTAGGGCTTGGCCAGTCTGATATGGAGGCTTGGCGATGGGCCAGACAGACGCTTGTACGTTTGGCAGGGAGGTTAGAAAGTTGTTCTTCGTCAGCATTTCTTGTGTTAGAAGTGTCGTCATCAGGATCTGAACCAGGGTCATCGAGGGACAAGACTTCCTCCATGTCTATGTTAGACATGAACCTTATAATACTGGAGAGCCCCAGTAACAGAAACAACACTAAAGAGAGAGCTCTCATAGCACGCAGTGACTGTGCACAGGTTTGCAGGAGACAAGGTTATATAGAGGAACTAGTAATGAATGCGTGAAGCCGATTGGTTGGAGAAGATACAATTGAATGAACCAATCAGGACGCTAATCGAGTTTCATGGCTGAACTATTTATTTCTTTACTGATTTGATATATCTTTACTGATTTTATCAAGTTAATGAAAGAATATCTTTGATATTGTAAGTAATATTTCCAGATGAACACTTACTGGACTGAAGCAACTTTGCTTTACTCAATTATCCAAAAATCAAGTAAAGCAAAGAGTCTCAAAAATCAAGCTTTTAAAGGAATGTTTAATTGTTCATCTCTAAATTATCATTGCAGCAAGAAATGAATAAATACCTTTTGTTTTGTTTTTTGTCTAAAGCATCAATAAATTTCATTTTTCTAAACCTTATTTCATATGTAAGGCTTTGCAGGGTTAACATGCATTTCCAAATGCATTTCCATGCAAAAAAAAAAAAATGCATGTCATTGCCAGGTGTAAACAGTGTCTTTGTATTTAACACGGTATATTTTTCTTAAAGCCTGAACTTGACAAACGAGACAGAGAGAGTCTTGAGTACATAATTTAGGATCTATTTTAAAACATTCTTTCTCTAGTTTGCTAGCAAGCCATCTGATGAGTCTAATAACATCTTGGTGTGACAGTACAGGAGATCAGATGCTGTGCTGTTTAAATGTGCTGCAGGAAGTTGTTTATTAGTCTCAGCCGAACGGTGCCTGGGGTCTTGGTGGGTTAAGGGTCTGGTTGGACTCATTTGTGCAGATTCATTTGGCTGGTCTGTTTGATCCTGCCTCATCTGGATTCTGCGGAGCAACTATTAGGAATTCCTATTCATCAGACTGAGTCTTGAACTCTTGCTGAGCTCTGCTCTCTACGTATATCTATTAGGGATGGGAAGATTCCCTGATTCGCTCGGAGCATCGGCATAAAAAGTTAACGATGCGATGCATCGGTTTAAAAAGTGTGCATCGGCTACAAGTTGTCATTTATATCGCGATGCATCGTTTCTAACATATTTGCATCGGTAAAACCCGATTCATTTATATATAATTACTAGTGGATGCGCTATACTTTTATTATTTAGAAAGTGACCAATAATCTGTGACCAATATTTTATATGTAGATTGATTTATCCTCTCTAAACTGCTTCTCAAGCGCTCTCTCATCACCGCTGCTGCGTGAATATCACGCATCACAACACCACGGACGGAGACCCGAGGTAAAACTGGGATTAAAGTCCAAAACCTGACTTGAAATAACCTAACAAATCAATCGGGGCTAAAGCGGTTCTATTAACGACAAATTAAATTCACACAATCTCACTAATTTGTGCACGATTATTCTTAAGCAGACCTTAATTGACTGCTTCTCACAAAGAGTATTTCTTTACACTGTTTTGCTGGCGCTTGAACACACTTTTCTGTTTATCACAACAAATGGCCAAGCAAAGCGCACGACACTGACAAGGTACGCGATACAGTACGAGACCAAACGCGATTTCAGTCTGTCTCCACAGTAAACAAAACAAGCGTTTCCTAGCAATGACAACTGCGCTAAACACTGAGACAAGAAATAAATACACTTACAAGCTGCTTTTAACTTCAATTTAAATTTAGATTAAATTTAAATTTAGTCATTTTCTTTATTATTTATTTAAATTTTTAATTCAGTGATTTTAACTTTTAATTTAGTTATTTTAATGCTTTAAAGAGCAATTTTAGATTGTAATGTTCTGCTATCTGTTCTGCAAACTATAAAACGTACAGCTGTAATAAAACCAGAGAGAAAGGCTGCATGGCTAGAAACT
>NW_015640442.1:163637-164752 GCF_001515625.1 Sinocyclocheilus rhinocerous | reverse complement strand
TAACTGAAATAAGCCTGGCTTATTTGGTTAACTTGTTTTATGAAACAGGCCTCGAGGCATTAAAAGTGATCATATTTTCTCCATTGTATCATATTGCATCGAATCGCATTGTGTTGAATCGAATCGGATCGCAGTGCATCGTAATAGGGGTGAATCGTATCGCATCGCATCGGTAGCTGCTTCATATGTATCTTTAATGTATCGTATCGTATCGGCCTGAGTCATGAGATGCACATCCCTAATATCTATCTTGTTGCATTTTCTGAAGATCTCCTCCAGGCATGAGAGAATCTCATCCTCAATGGTGCAGTGAGACAATGCTCACTTAAAGGGTCATGAACTGCATTTTTCTAATATTATAATGTTTCCTGATGTGCACTTATAATTTTAGTAGGATTTTTTACTTTACTAAACACTGTCATAATTTAGAAATGAATAGGAATTTTCTGCCTTGATTTCACCCCTCTGTAAATGCCCACTGCTGTCATTGGGTAATATGATTGCATATTAAAAAGTTTTTAATGTGGAACTCTTGAAAACTTTTACTACAATTTTACTATTACAGCTGCCGATTTAATCGTGATAAGTGTTAATTACTGCATTATACATGTTCTCTCGTTGCATTAAGAACTTTTAGTAAAAGTGCAAAACACAAACCATTGAACCATTGAATATTTTACTGCATTATTGTTGAGCCATGTGTTTTCATAAAAGTCTGTTTGCAAAGCATGTGTCAAATTGTGACTGGTTTACCAAAGAAACCACAAACAAATAATGCTCTACTGAGACTTTCACATAGCTGAAAACAAACACTTTCCCAACATTAGGATCTTTGGAAAGTAATGTTATTTTATAGGCAAGTGATCCTGTTTTAAAGAAGGAAATTATCATGTAAAGCTGTGGAAAGGTGGGAGGGTATTTAAAGTGCCCCTATTATGCCTTTTCGAATATTACCTCTCATGCAGTGTGTCATGTAGCTGTATGTGAACATAAACTATCTGCAAAGTTGTGAAGCCGACAGTGCAAGATAAATAAAGTTATTGTCTATCAAAAAAAAAGAGTCTGCTCGCAATCGCCTAAACGAGTCATCAGGAATTCGAATCTTATTCTGTTAC
>NW_015640442.1:157897-162937 GCF_001515625.1 Sinocyclocheilus rhinocerous | reverse complement strand
TTGCCAACTTGCCCGCCCACAAACAGTAAAATTTCCGTGTGGTTAACATCATGTCGAGAAGACGCTGTATCCTACGCTGTGAGAGTAAATTTAATAATAATAAATCTTATAATTACCACAAACTTGTTAACTCTTGACACTTACCACTGAGAAACGTCCTGCTCCAGTCGTGCTTGCGAATCAGTCTCTTGTCGATCAGCCAGTTCAACCGTTTCATCATCAGACTCCGGCTCGAACTGGTAAGGTACAATCGATACCATCTTTTCTATGTATTGACAAGTCTCCAGGGCTGTCATTCAGTTTCCGCCATGCGCTGTACGCGGTAGACCAATCACAAAGGACTGCGCCATCTGACCAATCACAGCAGTGAGGGCTCACGGAAAGGAGAGGTTTAGAGAGACTGATTCTCTGAACTGCTTCGCACGAGTCGTTTACGAATCATTTAGAAATTAGGTAAAATTTAATCTATTTTTTGAGAAAACGAATGTTTTTTGACCTTGCATGCATGTAAACCTGTTTTAGGAGACTCATAAAACCTTAAAAATGGCATAATAGGGGCACTTTAAAACATTATTTATGCATACATTGTAACTGCAGTGTAAATGCATTCATGTCATCTCTGAGCTGCATTAAACAGTCTTATGTTGGATGGATTTTGTCGATACTTATTTTATTTGATTGCTTACAGCCTATACTGTCTTAATATCATAATTGTGTTTATTAAAAGATGTTAGGATTTACATGAAAGGGGATGCTTACATTTGAAAAGGTTAGAAAAGCTGGTTAAAGGTTAAAAATGCCATGGAAGTCACTTTAAGGGGGCAAATAGCACCCTGTAGTGGAAAAGTTCATTTCTATCACTATTTATGATTTTAGTTTTTATCCTGGATTCACTGAATCTTGCAAAGTGTCCTTCTTTCTGGCAACATTAAGTGACTCAAAACTGGAAGAAATCCCATGCAGTGTGTATTCAGCTTTACTGTATGTTTGCTCGGTTTACATTCCATTTAACCTGTTTTAGTGGATTAGATCGGTTTATTTTAATTTATTATATCATCGCCCCAAAGCCACATTCGCTTCACCTCCGCCCTTAATATGATTTATAACGCACACATGATTGTGAACTTTTTTTCTTAGAGGCTATTGAACATTTAATCTCCAGCTACTATGCGAATATTCTGTTAGTGAACTGAATTTATGTGGTATGTTCAGCATAATTGTGGTTATAACCTCAGAAAACAAGACAGCAGCCCCAGCGTGGCCTTTCTGTTTCCATTCAGAGCGAGTCTAAAACACACGCAGAACATCATTCCAAGCCTACAGAGTCAGTCTGCTTCATAATGCAGTGCTCAGCGTGCATGATCACATGGCTCTAGGTATCAAAAGAGCCCTGGGGATTTTTAAAACATATTTTTGGGTTTGTTGAGGGAAAACCCACTGAAAAGTATTTAGTAGTAGCCAACTGGAAAGCATCTGCTGAGCTTCAGTCGAATGTTTTGCTGTCTAAAAACCTGTTCACACCAAGAATTAAATGCATCACAAATGAAAGATCTGTTCACTAAGAGAGAAATGAAAAGGCACTCTGCTCAGTCGTGTGCATTAATTCTGTACACTCTCTCACTTTAGCATTTCACTTACTTTAACAGTGACACATGACAGCCTGAACATCAGCTGATGTTTTGGTCATAAAATCATATTTGTTTTGTCGTTGCCTATGCATTCTACTGTATAGGGTGCCATTTCTGTCCAGTTTGTCTATTTAAAGCAAAGGTTCACCCAAAAAGGAAAGTCTGTCACCATACTGCATATTCATCTTAATGGCTTTATTTTCTCTGTGAATATGCATAAGCAAATGCATAAGCATGTTAAATCTGTGTAGAGGTGGATTCAGAAGCCATATTTACAGAAGGTGTTGGACATCATATGCAGCAGTGTACTTCTCATTGCATTTTTGTCCAGTGATTGTAGAATCACCTCTGCATTTATGTATTTGAGTTTGATATTAGTTGATATGGGCATTGTTAACTTGGACAGACTGATTTTGTCAGTGTATAGAGTTTTGTTTTCTTGTTTTCTAGGGATGTGCCACTAACAATAGATGAATCGTGATATTTGAGTCATGATATGATGCATATTACAATTTATGTTGTGCATACCTTGCCAGTGTTTTTTTTGTTTTGTTTCTTTTTGCTGGTTTAATAACATATAGAACACTTTGTATGTGTGCAGCTATGCTACAGTAACATTCACCTCAGCACTGATAAAAAAAAAAAAAAAAAACAAGGTTCTTTTTTAAAGTTGCCATTATTGCACAATAGATTATTCAGGATATTGAGTGCATCCAGATATTTCTACAGACACACACCCCTGAACTACTGTGCAGTGTGGAGTTTCATGAAGAAGAGCCTGCATCAGAATGATCTCAAGTGTTGGAGGTGAAAGCAGGCGATGGATCAGAGACCCTGACACCAGTGACCTCACACAGATGGATGGAGGGAGTGAGAGGGAGGGAGGAAAAGGGAGTGTTGTACACAGAGGCCTGAACAAACAGTGGAGGATGAGAAATTCCTCAAACTGCGCCGTGGGCCGGATGTTCTCGCTCCAGGATCAGAGACCCTGACACCAGTGACCTCACACAGATGGATGGAGGGAGTGAGAGGGAGGGAGGAAAAGGGAGTGTTGTACACAGAGGCCTGAACAAACAGTGGAGGATGAGAAATTCCTCAAACTGCGCCGTTGGCCGGATGTTCTCGCTCCAGCAGAGCCGGGTGTGGTGGGATCTGTAAACACTGCTCTTTGATACGGGCTGATAGAGCTTCATATTACAGTACCACCACACCACTGCAATCCAGATCTCGGAGTAGTGTTTGTTTCTCTGTTATGTTGAAAAATGTGTATGCAGTATATAGACTACCGGTCAAAAGTTCAGAATAAATAAAAAATTTTAATGTTTTGAAAAATATATAGATTATGCTTACCAATGCTGATGAAAAATACAGTAAAACAGTAATATTGTGAAATTATTATTACAATTTCAAATAACTATTTTCTATTTGAGTATATTGTTAAATGTAATTTATTGCTGTGATCAAAGTTGAATTTTCAGCATCATTACTCTAGTCTTCAGTGTCACATTCTAATATGCTGAGTTGCTGCTCAGTTATCAGTTATTAAAATCGGTTCTTATTATTATTAATGTTTTTGCTGCTTAATATTTATGGCTTTTTCTTTGATGAATAAAAAGTAACATTCTAAATGTCTTTGCCGCATTTGATAAATTTAATGCATCCTTGCTGAATAAAAGTATTATTATTAGTAGTAGTAGTAGTATTATTAATCGTACTTACCCAAACTTTTAAATGGTTTATCATGGTGTCAACAAAAATATTAAACCGCACAATAAATTTGTATTGAGCATTCAGCTTTGAGCAATAAATTATATTTTAACATGCATTCACATAGAAAAGTTATTTTGAGTTGTAATAATATTTCACAATATTACTGTTTTTAACTGTATTTTATTGAGCAGAAGACACTTCTATCAAAACAGAAATCGTAATTATTTCAAACCTTTGATCAGAATTCAAACCTATTTTCCTTTTCGTTACAGTGACCAATAAGAAGCCAGCGCAGGTGTTCCTCACGAAGGTGAAGCAGTTTGAAGGCTCCTCGTCTTTCGTCAGGAGATCACAGTGGACCATCAGTCAGCTGCGGCAGGTCAACGGCATCGACTCCGTCCGAGTGAGTAGATGGGCTCTTGCTCCTTCAGATGCTGTGTTCTGTTGGATGCCATTGGTCTTTGACTGCCTCTCATCATCCAAAAATGTTCAGGATTGCCCAGAGTTTGATTTGATATTTGAGAACGGATTCGACCAGTGGACTGCGGGTTCAGCTGGAGAGAAGTGTGTGTTTGTCCAGGTCCTGCATCACACATGTCAGCGATTCATCCCCGAAAGAAAACCAGAGTTCATCAACTGCCCCTCCAAACTGCTGGGAGGTGAGACGTCCCGTTCAAGCTTACTGTGCAATCTCTTTCACTATACGCTACTTTTTTGGAGTTTTTTTATTAAAATTTTGGTAATACCTACAAAGAATTCCATCCCCGTCAGTCAGTCAATCAATCAAATAGAGGGTCTATTGTATGCATTTGGCTCATAATTGTATATAGTGGCTGGTGAAACTATTGTTAAATTATTGCACTACTATACTGTAGTAACAAAAAACAACAGCTTTTTAAAATGTTACTTTCTGTTTTCTTGTTTGGATGTTTGATTATTGCTAGAAAATCATCTTTTTAAAAATCCGATTTTCAAACTTTATTTAAAGGTCCAAAAATTTGATAACATACTGCAAAAAAAACCCCACTCATATAATATTCATTTGTAGAGGTCGACCGATATGGGTTTTTCACTGGCCGATGCCGATGCCAATATTTAGAAATCAGGGCAGCCGATGGCCGATATATGATGCCGATTTTTTTAGCCGATATGTTTGGCCAATATGTCATAAAAGTGAGTTTGAGTAAATGATTTTTGCAGGGTACAAGATAGTAACAGTAGTAGTAGCCTAATTCTGAGTAATAATACATGGCTCAAAACTTAAGCACCTTCTCAAAACAGTTCTGAAGCATGCTTTTTGTTTATGTTTGCTGACAGACACCAGTGTTTCCCACAGACTGCAAATGCAAATTGATTCTCCGCCAGCAGGAGGCGCTGCTGGAGCGGGAGATATAGCTATGTCCCCGGTAACGGCTGTAATCAAATAAGCACTGCGCTCACAAACGCTACTTTATCAGACATTACAGGAAAGACGAAATGAAAATGACATCGAAGCTTTTCTGAAGACTGTCGGTTCTTTTCAAAGATACATTCATGATTTTGAAGCATGCAGTGCTCAGTTTATTCAACGAAGTATAAGCCTTTTGGAAAATCTATTTGTGGGGAGCCGCCACAAATAACTCAATGTATGGGAAACACTGGACACTGCTATAAGTCAAATGGCCAAGTGATTACAAAAATAAAAGAGTTCACACATATTACA
>NW_015640442.1:133940-157792 GCF_001515625.1 Sinocyclocheilus rhinocerous | reverse complement strand
GGCTGCATTTAAATGAATTATTATTATTATTATTATATTATTTCTGCAGTTTAGCGCCATCTGCTGTCAGAGAGTGAAAGTGCGCTTTCATCCAGAGCGTCTCTCACATGTTCCTCCATGTGCTTCTCGTCCGCGCTTGTTTACATCAGAGTGCGCAGGCATCTTTCATGCAGCATACAGCGGTGTTGTGCATTTTGACCAGTTTATGGGAAAAGTATTCTTAAAATGCATTCAAAATTCTGAATAATTTGTAATATATAATTATTCACGGTATTTAGAAGTGCCCACGATAACAATATCGTGCATATTAATTACCGTGATATATCGCATTACCGAATACCAGCACAAGTCTAGTGCACATTATAATCAGCCCAGAAGTTTCGTCTGAATTGCACCTGTTTCTACTTTCACATGCAAATGACTTGTTGCACTTATGAATATGATAACTTTCCGGCATCAATTCTAGTAGGGTAAAACGTAATTACGCTTTCGAAACGGTCTGTTTTGCCCTGCCATCATTAGCTGAAGCTGTGTGTGAACAAGAAGCGGCTGCAGAGTGTGAGCTGCTCCGTCTCTCGCAGCCAGAGAGAGATTCTCCGGCGTTCCGCAACAACGATTAGCTGCCCGCAGATGCGTCTGCCAATAAATCGGCCTAATTTGCAGCACAATCGGCTGATTACTTAAAAAATGCCAAAAATCTGCCGATTAATCGATCGACCTCTATTCATTTGTAAGTCGCTTTGGATAAAAGCGTCTGCTAAATGACTAAATGTAAATGTATAATATTTTTCCTAGTTGCAGGCAAACTGTGTAAAGTTCTTTATTATTCCACTGTATTTTCTGTAGGACAGCACATCTGTTTTGTTCTGCTAATCATGAGAACTTTTAGCAAGTTTTTTTGTGTCTTTGATGTTTATAGCTTATAACTCATGGACATGATTAATGGAGGGTTTTCTTTTACTATAATTACCCTGACACTCACTTTATTTCAGATTCTTTTCTGTTTGGTGACATATTACTGGATGTAATTTAGAGGTGTAACAGTACATTAATGTTCTCAATGCATCCTGCTTATGCAACTGCAATAATCTTGACATATGACTTTTAAATAATTCAAATCAATTTAAAATGCCAAAAGATTCTCATTTCAAGTAGCTGACAATGATACATTTTTTTTGTAATAAATTAGGGTGCATGTACTATACAGGATTGCACATGTTTTTTTCTGCTGCCACCTTGTCTAACATTTTTAAGGTGCAGGCATTGATGTGGGGTTATATCTGTAGATTATGCACACATTTGTTTAATCAGGACTTGTTCTGCATTGCAGCAGCACCACTGCGAGCGCAGACCGTTCACGTTTGTATGCTACAATTAAAGTGTTGAAGGTGCTGATGCTATTTTAACTGTATCCTGGGGGAAGCTCCCTCCTTCTCTTCCCAGCCACTTATTCCTCCCACTGAATAAATACCAGCTTTTAGTGTTGCTGCTTGTCTTTATTCTTTTAGTGGCAGTCTGACTCAGTGACTGTGTTACTGTGGGAAGCAGAGTTGAGGCTCCTGAGGGTCAGATGCCTGGTTCTGTTGCCTGGCAGAACTCAGTGAAGCTGAGCAAACATGAAAACACCTGACTGTGAGCTTAAAGAGACATAATGATAATGGATATATAGATATATAATGGTTTTTAGTCACGATCTAGCTCATATATTGAATCATTTTTTAAAAGGATTTTATTTCCCAACCTTCAACCTTTAACATCCATGGAACTTTTCCGTTGCTCAAAAGCTTCTTTATAGTGAGAAAATAATCTTTAGTTTGTCAAAATGTTCTTTACACTAAGAAACAAAAATAGTTATTTTAAGAAATGATCATTGAAAGGCTCTTTGGGGGACCAAAGATTTATTTTAAAGATTTTTTTATTTTTTTATTATTTTTATTATTTATTTAGTTATTAAATATGCCTGTATATTTTAATTAAGTTTTAGCGTTTGTTTTGTTGTTGTTTTAGTTATTTTAGTACTTCAACTTTAAATAAAAATGACAAATGTTGCCTTGACAACTGTAGCTGAAATAAATTGTTTAATTTTTACATTTTTATTTAAGTCAATGTTTATTTTATTTCAAGTAATGAATGGGTTTTTATGGTTTATGAAGGCATTTCAAAGTTTAAATTTAAAACTTTAAATGATCAGTCACATGATCCCAAAACATATAACGCATGAGCATATAGCAACAGTTTTTTACATGTCAACATTGGTCACTCTATAGTTAATGAGATCATGGCAGCGAGGAGATCACTCTGGCCCCTCCGGTCTAAGTCTCACACCAGTGCAAAACAAATGTGAAGCTGCTCAGGTGTGGGACGAAAACTGTGGGGATCCATGTCACCGCTGGATCAGCTTCATTATTAAGCGCCATGGACAGACGCTGGATAGAATAAATGACATGTTGTGCTCAAATGGGCTTTTTATAATGCTGGACACATCTGCACATCCTGTAATGGAAAATCTTGTGCCACCATGTTTTTTCCACCATTAGGATGTAATTTTCAGGATAATTTCTGCATGATTTTTAGCTCAGCATTGTGCCGTAGCTTTCTCAGTCATGCTACCTTGGAAGTGCTTAAGTGAATATGCATTTGTGACCCTGGAGCACAAAAGCAGTGTTAAGTCGCTGGGGTATATTTGTAGCAATAGCCAACAATACATTGTATGTGTCAAAATTACTGATTTTTCTTTTATGCCAAAAATCATTAGGATATTAAGTAAAGATCATGTTCCATGAAGATATTTAGTACATTTTCTACCGTACATATATCAAAACTTAATTTTTGATTAGTAATATGCATTGCTAAGAACTTCATTTGGACAACTTTAAAGATGATTTTCTCAATATTTAGATTTTTTTGCACCCTCAGATTCCAGATTTTCAAATAGTTGTATCTCGGCCAAATATTGTTCTATCCTAACAAACCATACATCAATGGAAAGCTTATTTATTCAGTTTGAGATGATGTATAAATCTCAATTTCAAAAAATGTACCCTTATGACTGGTTTTGTGCTCCAGGGTCACATTTGTGGTAGGGGTGTAACGGTACACGTATTCGTACCAAGAATTTTTGGTACAGGTCTTTAGTTTCAGTACGCGTGTGTACCGAACAAATACAGCATCGTTTTAACCACTGCATGAGTGGAACTTTATTGGAAACTTCCAGTTGTATATATTGTTTCTTTTGATAAGAAACAAAGTATCATCTTTCAAATGATTCAGACAATAAATGTTGTTTTGGCGCTTTTTGATGTGGCGTGACAGATCGCTGTGTAAACGCCTCAGTTCAGCACGATCATCCCTTACCGTACTCTTTACTACTACATTTAACGCAAAATAAATATGAATAAAATTTTAATTAGAATTGAATTTATTTAAAGAAAGAGCCATTTGTTCAGTAAACCACTGTTTAATTAAGAACAAAAAGCAAATTTATGTTTTGTTTTTTTCCCTGCTGTATCGAAACCATACCGACCTCAGAACCGAGGCACGTACCGAACTGTCATATTTGTGTACCGTTACACTCCTAATTTGTAGTGTACCTAAAATCTTTTATATAAGTATATTTTAAAGAAACTGTTCTTGCAGATAATATAATATAATATAATATAATATAATATAAACAAAATAAAAGGTTGTTTGTTTTGAATATGCGCCCTCTAGTGGCGAAAATTACATATTGTGCCTTTAAGTGTAAAGAGAGACACTTTCATGACTATGTTTCTTAACATACTTTAAAAAGTGAACTTTGTAATAATATCAAATTAAAAGTTTATCTTTAAAGTACATTTTAAATCATGTTTAAATAATCTTTTGTCATGCTATAAAGAAGTCGTGTAGAGTGGGGGAAAACGCCCCCCTACTGTTTTTCCCAAAATAACCACAAGATAAAGTCAAGATAAATTTGTATTGTAACTGTGGACTATGTTGACGAGAGAGATGTAGAAGTTTTCACCATGAAGCTTACACTGGTGATGAAAACCGATTTCACAGTAAATTATCTAATTTTCAAAAGTGTTTTAAAGTTTGTTGCTTTGTAGAACATCACAGTTATATATGATATGAGAACAGTAGGGCCTGTAGATAGGGAGTATGTGTTATTTAATAAAAATATAAGTATATTTTCAGAATGACATATTTTTATTTTTTTTTCAAACATAGTCTGAGTAAAACGCCCCGAGGGGGCAATGGGCAATTACTGTAGTTATTCTGTTCTGAACATCAAATCCTTTGTTTTTCCATCAAATGTATTCTAACTAGATGGTTAAATAAAAATATTTGGATTTTATATTTAAAAATGACCTCAAGTTAGCATCAGGTAGCTAGTTAGCTTGCCAGTTAGCATCAGCTAAGAAAATGTTTCAAATAGGCTATTATAATTTTGTAATTCATAATTATTGATTATATTCTTTTTAATTTTAAGCAAAAACTGTCTGTATTCTGATTTTGCTTTAAATGTTTAAAGCAAATTGCTTTGTCGGACTGGGGGGCATTTTAAAACGCCCCCTTGGTACAAATGTAATTTTTGTTAAAAATCTAATAACATGAAAACTCTGGACATTTTTCATACTTTGTTTATAATTTATGTCATTGTCACTAAAACTATGATAACTTTTGTGAACACATTTAACACATTTAAAATTACACAGTCCTTAAGGGGGGCGTTTTCCCCCACTCTACCCTACACTTGTCTGATGTGTTGACTAACACGCTAAAGCACATGTAAAGTATTTAATAATTTAACTTCGGTGTGTTATTTGACGTTAATATATTTTAAATGTACTAAATTGCAACTTCATCATTGCAACTATATTTAAATACATGACGCACAAGTATTAATAGAAATGACTTTAAAGTATATTTTGGTTCACCATGAATGCTTGTCAATACATTCAGCTGTTCACTTTAACCATATTTCAAAGACAATACAAATAATAATGAAATTAATTACATATAAAGATGTACTTAAGTCTTACTTAAGTGGGTCAAAACGCACTCTGTTAAATTTAGTAAATTTAATATAAATTTAAACTATAATACATTTTCATATAATTGTAAATAACATGCAGTTAAAGGATTAGTTCACCCAAAAATGAACACAAGACATTTTTGATGCGTTCTGAGAGCTCTCTGACCCTCCATAGACAGCAATGTAATTAGCACGATCAACGCGCAGAAACGTAGCAAGGACATCGGTAAAATAGTCCGTGTGACATCAGGGGTTCAACCGTAATTTTACAAAGCTACGAGAATACTTTTTGTGTGCAAAGAAAACAAAAATAACGACTTTATTCAACAGGATACGTTTTCTGCGTAGTTTACGCATTGATTTGAACGAAAACAACGTATCCGCGATGTCACATGGATTATTTTACCGATGTCCTTGCTACGTTTCTGTTTCTGTGCGTTGATCGTGGTAATATCATTGCTGTCTATGGAGAGTCAGTGAGCTCTCAGATTCCATCAGAAATATCTTATTTGTGTTACGAAGATGAACGAAGGTCTTACGGGTTTGGAACAACATGAGGGTGAGTAATTAATGACAGAATTTTCATTTTTGGGTGAACTATCCCTTTAAGTGTCTGAAAACATTACATTCAGTTCACACATATTTCTCTAAAGTATGTTGTTTCTGTAATAAGTACTTCTTTTTCACAAGGCGTTACTGCTAGCACACATTCTGTGGAGGTGTTTTCCTGACGCGTTTCTCCTGATGTGTGTGTAGGGAACAGCATCCTGCACGAGGCAGCAGACAGCGTTAGCAGCGCGGTGCAGAAGGCCAGTCAGGCACTGAACGAGCGTGGCGAGAGACTGGGACGCGTCGAGGAGAAGACGGGCGAGATGATGAACAGCGCCCAGCATTTTGCCGACACTGCACACAAGGTGAAGTGTGCCACATGTCTGTCTTTACTCTTAGCCAGTTTCTGCAGACTTTCTGTGAAAACACATTTGTGCTGCTGTGCTGCCTTCATGTGGCGACTGCATGAAAGAGACACAGCCGCTGCTCAGAAGTTTGTTTCTGAAAGAAGTCTCTTCTGCATTAATTTGATCAAAAATACAGTAAAAACAGTAATATTTTAAAATATTATTTCAATTTGAAATAATTGCTGTGAATATATAATAAAATGTAATTTATTCCTGGTGACAAAGTTGAATTTTCAGCATAATTTCTCCAGTCTTCAGTGTCACATGATCTTCAGAAATCATGCTAATATGCTGATTTGCTGCTCAAGAAACATTTCTGATTATTATCAATGTTGAAAACAGTTGTGCTGCTTCAAGTTTTTGTGGAAACCATAATCATTTTTTAAACATTAACATAACATTATGCATGTTTTTACTGTCACTTTTGATCAATTAAATGCATCATTGCTATTGATTTTTATAAAGCATAAATTATAAATTTTTTATTTACTTTAATGCATTATCAAATGAACCAACACATGTATATGAAACAAGCATGCAAGGGACAGGAGATTATGTAACATGATTTTTTTTTTCAATTTATTAGACATTTCATACTCTATTTGTACAGTAAATTTGCAGTTTGATCTTTAAAAGACTCTCTCTCTCTCTCTCTCTCTCTCTCTCTCTCTCTTTAGCTTGCCATGAAGCACAAGTGTTAGGCCACCTTTGCCATGCTTTTGGAGAATCTGGTACAAATTCCTCACCCCTGCTTAACCTCTGCTGTCAGAGAGCGTTACGGGACGTGCATGAATATCATATGAAGGACAGTGTGTATCAACATGGCTGAGGCCATGGATGGGATACTTGGTCATTGCAAGCTTAAACAAAGCCTTACTCCTGTGTCCTCACTCTGACAGACCTTAATTATCATTTCAGAAGATTCATACAAAGATGTAAAATAGTTTCAAGGTTCAAATGCCTGCTGATATATGATATCCCTTCTTTTTTGTTTGCTTGATTGTTTTAACCTATTTAGTGTTTGATAAGTGCCATCGTGAAAGAATTTTAGTGCGATTATTAGAAATGTATGTATTTTTTTGTAAAAATCCATCTAAAGGGTTTGAAAAAATAGCTTATTCTATTTTAGCATAATTGTTTTTTTTGTTTTGTTTTTTGCACACACACACAAAAAAAAAAGAAGTATTTTGCTGATTTATTTTTTATTACTAATTACATTAATATTACTATTAATGGTGCAGTGACCCACATTTTAAATAGTGTAGTTCATCTTAAATTTTGTGTTGGAAAATCTACACAGAAGTGCCCTGAGAAAAGACAAGATTCACACCCTGAGATGTTACGCTGCAGTTCAGGAAGGGCTGTGTCTTAACTGGATGTGTGGGATGTGTAAGTTCACGTACAGTGAAAGAATGAGAGGAGACGGTGAGGCGATGCAGCTGCAGCAGTGGGCCAGTCAAAGAAAATATCACATGGCTATGGTTAAACTAGACTACAAGTGTAGCGTTCATTTTTAAACCGAGCGATTTCTGTGTACCTTCAAGTACCAAACGTCTTTGCAGTGGTTTGATAGCTGTTTGATTTTATTTCTTTATTTTCCCGTACAGCTCACAATACAGATCTGGAACCAGCCAGAGCTACTACAGAAACATGCACTCACACTGCAAATATGTACAATATAAACTGACAGTCTTATGGAATATTGCAGGTCTCTGAGGAGCATAAAAAATTAGCTCTTTTCTTCTCAAACTTTACTAAAAATATATGCAGCTATTAAAATAACATGAAACATGTAACATGAATGTTTACACATAACAGATTGTGTATTGAGGTCATTTAAAGTATTACAATTTTTACAATTTTATCTGGTCAAGTTATTATCTGATGCATTTTAAACAGGTTTTGTCTTGAGAAACCTCTGCCAAAAAAGCATATGGCTTATACTTCTTTATTGTATTTTGCAATGTTATTTTCCCATTTGATTGTTTGCGAATAGATAATGGAAAAAGTGACCAAAGTCTGTATAGTTCTCAGTTTTATGTTTTGCATTTAATAATCAAATTATTCATAATCATTCACAATAAATATACATAATCATATCTGTGTGTAGAACCCTGCCTTAAAATTGCATTCAGAACACTGTTTTACTTCTGTCATTTGTAACATGATTTACATTATAGCTTCTTTTATGTTAAGAGGCATGAGCAGTCATATGGTTTGTTTTATGGATGTTGAGAACAGCTCTGATGTCTGACTGCGTGGCTGGGGAATACTGCCAGAGACTGGCGTCATCGTCAGAGAAAAACAGATGAATTATGAAATTGTCATGTGCATCCCAGGCCTAGATGTTCATGTTTTTCATGTTACGCTTTCATGATGAAAAACAACCCCTGTTTGCAGTGATCTGGCCACATTTTTGAGAATGTAGAATAGCGTTATCTCAGTCACTAGGTTGTAAGTCTTTTTTTTTAAAGGGAATATTAAGATATTGTTTAACCTTTAATACAATGTGCCTGTGCTACTGTGTGGAAAATGGAATAATGAATGGTAATAAATGACATCATCATATCTCGGCTCTCGTAAGTACATTTGAAACACTCATTCCGATGCAAGAAGGCATATTTGGGATATTGTGATATCAAAATGTGTGGGCTTTTCCCCAGAAGCTTCTTTATTTTATTTTATTTTATTTATTATTTTTATGTTATTTTTTTCTTTCTTATTTAAACGATTTTTCTCTGTTTCTTGGGTTTATCAGGAGAACACAAAGGGGGTTGGCTGAGTGCACTGTCAGAGTTTCCCATTGAGGAAGCTCTGCTCCAGCCTGGCCCTTTCCTCGAGGGATGGGAGTCAGGTATCTGCACCTTGTGGTTTGGGTGCTGCATCTGCCGAGGCAGTGGTGGCTCAAATCATGGGGATTGTGGAGTTTCTCAGAGGAATTTGAGACAGGTGTTTCCATTTATCATGCTTCATCCATTGATATCAAATCTGGCTGTGAATCCACTACTGGCTGTCTAGCTCTATGGAGGTGGATGTGGTCAGTGTGGAAGCGGGTGTGTCTCAGGCTAGCTCATCCCTATATATGAGGAGCTGCTGGAGGTGGTCACCTAGGCCACAGTCAAGCTCAGCTTTGATTGGCCGGTGGGAAAACAGGAAGTGGCTTGTAGTATATTAGATGTAACTTCCTTGTAGAAGCCTTCTGTTACTGCCCGATCTCCGTACCGAGGTGTCGGAAATGTGGTAGAACCTGTACTTGGCTTGCATCGTTACCCCTGGTGCTTCTAATTATTTGAATGTAGATGGGTTGAATAAGCATCAATACATGACGATGCCCCGGGTTGAAGAAACTCTGACTCTTCAGTTATCTCTTATCTAGTTATTTCTCTCCTGGTGTGGAATTGTCTTTGAAGGCTCCAGCATTGCCCTCCAAGCCCTGTAGGGTAACATCCAGCTTGGCGGGCAAAGCTTATGCAGCGGCAGGTCAGGCTTGGGGTCCCTGTATGCCATGGAGGTGTTGCAGGCCTACCAGCCTTGGATGAGTGAGGGTGTATCCCTTAAAGTGATAAAAGAACTTCTCCAGGCCACAGATCTGGCTGTCCATGCCACCTGGCATATGGTGCATATCATCGGCTGATCAATGGCCACTATGGTTGCCACAGAGAGGCATCTGTGGCTAAATTTTTCTGGAATCGAGGAGAAAGACGAGGAGGAGTCAGGGGTTGAGGAGGCACACCAAACCCAAGATGGATCTGAGAGCTGTCATTTCGGCTAGAAAGACAAAAAGAAATAGTGGCCTTGATGCCTGGGGGCTCAAGAGTGTGTGCCTCTTGCCTTTCTCTCTTCGGAGGGCGGCTTCGACCTAGGGTCCCACACTTGAGGCATGTTGTCATAGTTGTCTCAATGGATTCTTCTTTTATGACAAACCTAGTTGACTGTTTAGTTGAAGTATATATCCCTAGGGGCTACCCTTTTTGGGTTACAGGGTTATGCACAGTTGCATTTGTTCCCTAACTATATGGTCTGGCTCGGGCTTTGACCTGGGGTCCTTCAATTGAGGTGTGTTGCTATTGCTGCCATGACTGACACCTCTCCTGTGGGCTGGGTTGTCCAGCCTATGGCTTCTGGGAAGAGTTTTTGTAGGGAAATGTTCCTCCCAGACCTGAAATATTGCCACGTGGTGGCAGTTTTGTATATCAGTGACTGAGGCAGGGCAGTCCCTGTCAGCCTCAGGGTAATACGCACACATCAGTTTGTTAAATCCTGATTATGTGGACAGACCTCAACTTTGCTTAAGGTCCCACACCATTTTTATTTTCATTTTATTGACAATGTTATGATGGATGTCTTTCAATTAGGATTTATTTCTAGTGTACTGTATATACCCGCCGAAGCAGGGGGCCAAGGGGAAAGCACCACCTTCGGATGGGGAGGTATGGCAGAGTGAAAGTAGTCTCTCGACCAAGGTCACTACTTTCAGACAATTATAATCTGGGAACTCTATGACGTAGATGCCCTTTTATGGCCTTGATGATGCGCCACACTCTGTGTGACTGCCAGACAATGAAATTGGCGTTTTCACATATGCTTCAGACACTAGTAACACCGGAGGCATTCCCACAGCGTTAAAACAGGACACAGTGTCTCATTCTTGCAGTGGTGGACAGTAACGGAGTAGTTTTACTGTGCTAAATTTTTCAAGTATCTGTACTTTACTGGAGTAGTTTTATTTTGAGTAACTTTTACTTCACTACATTCCAAAGCATAAGATCGTACTTTTTACTTCACTACATTTCATAAAACATATCGTTACTCCTTATAATATATCAGTGCTCCGAGACGCAGAAGCGGTGTCTGATTCATGAACGAATATAAATGTTTATTCATAACCATGCTGAAAATAAGTCAATAATGTTAGCTGATGCTAATTGTCCAGCTAACGAGCTTGCTGGTGCTTAATTGAGGTAATTTTTTTAAATAAAGTCCAAATATTTGTATTCAACCACCTAGATAGATTACATAAGTTACTAATGTCGAATTTTAGGATTAATTATTGTAACTGAAAATCATATTTAGGTCAAAGCTGTCAGTTGTTTGTGAACTAAATCTGCTGTAAAGGGTGATCTGTTTAAGCCCACTGAAATGCTTGAATGCAGACACATTAACATCAGAGTCTCTATGTTTTAGGTCAAAAACATTAAAATAACACGGATTAAATAAAATAACTCATGCACGTTCATCTTTCCCCGCTGCTGTAACGTTAGCAGTTTTACTAAAATGCTATGCATTTAGCCCTATGTTACGTCTGTTTTTATAGTTATTTTGGGAAAATCCCAGGTATTTTGAGTAGGATTATAAAAAATAGGATTATAGGAGTAGCTGAAGGATTATAAAAAATAAATGCTAATATAAAATTAAATGATAAAAGTAGCCTATATAAAACTGCAAAATAAACATTAATCTGTCGGTACTTTTTACTTAAGTACATAAAAAAATCAAGTACTTTTGTACTTTCACTCGAGTAAAATTGAAAACTGAGTACTTCTACTGGAGTAATATTTTATTATACGGATCTGTACTTTTACTCAAGTACTTGATTTGTGTACTTCGTCCACCACTGTGTTCTATAGCTTGTTGTTCACGGTATAGATGGGAAACGGGATAAAAATGTACAAAGACATCCACTCGGTTTGCAATGGTATCAACTTTTCAGGTCGGCTTGACCCACACAGCCAGAGATAGTGACAATGAAATATACATCACGCATCTGAATATATAAAATCACACCCGCAGAATCATGTTCCATCAGCTATAAAAAGACTTGCGCTTACTCTCCCTCTCCACAGTCAAATTCAATTTAGATGCAGTGTTCAACGGAAACGACGTTCAACCAAAGTGAGAGAGATAGAATGATAGAACGACAGATAGACAGACAGACAGACAGATAGATAGATAGATAGATAGATAGATAGATGAATCTGTGGGGTTTTCTGGTGCAGCAGGTGAGAATGGTGCATCTGATCACTTAGTAAAGCAGCATCACACCTCTGAGTATGAGTGACGCTTGACTCAGCAAACACCATTAAAGTGGCAAATTATTAATATGAACTGGCGGTGGGCGTGGCTCATGTTCATGTTTTATTAAAAACTCATGCAATTACACACAAATACACCTATATACACCATCATTTCCCTGCAAATTCACACAGTTCACTGAGATTCGTGTGGAACGTTATTTCACAGAGCATTAATGACCGATGAGTTCTTATAAACCCACACACGGTCACATGTGAGGTGTGTGTGTGTGTGTACTCCAGGCGTTTGACCTCCTTTTACATGGCTGAACACAGCTGTACAAACTCTACAGACGACAGTAACTGAGGAACTGAGAACGATGTCTCTAGGCACCAAATGCACACACACACACACATTTGGCATGTTTTATTCATGCACACACACTCTCTCTCACACACGCAGACATCAGAGCAGAGCAGACAGAGTGGAAACAGCGACTGTTTGTTTCTAAATAAAGCGTGTTTATCAGGAGGGTCTTAAGTAAACAAACATTCGCCCATCTCTCAAATCTTTCCAGTGCCATTCACAAATCTTTAAAATACACTTCAGTTCCTGAATGTGGATTAAGACAGTAAGCTTCAGTAAGTATAACCATAATTATATTACATACAAATATATACTACATACATGAAAAACATATATTTTATTAAAATATATTTCAAATGTATTTATTATTATATTGTTTGAATTATAACATATATTTTATATATAAAATTCTTGTTTATATTTATACATTTTAATATATTACAGTAAACACATAAACCCAATATATAAAATGTAATATAATATTACATTTCATTTATGTTAATATTGATATAGCATTAATAAACCAACGTTAATAAAGTTTTAAAATTATTTTAAATAGTGCATAGTAAAAATAGTAAATAGTACAAATATTATATAAACATATACACAATATATATATATTAAGTTTATTAACGTTTATATACATATAGTATATATAGAATTGTATAAATAGAGAAATAATTGTAAATAACTGTATAAATATTGTATATAAATATTGTGTAAAAAATACATAAATAACATTCAAGGTCTCTAGAGCTACAGTATGTGTATGCACACACACACACACACACACACACACACACACACACAAACTAGATGTTCCTCCTAAATTTGTTTAAAAGAAACAAAATAGACCCATCATTTCAGTGAAGACCTAGAAAATTAATGTGCATAACAGACTTAAGTGCACTTTGTTTTTAATATGAAACACTGAATACATCAACTTGCTGTTTTATCATTCCACACAATCTCGTCACGAAAGGCTAAAAGCCGCCCTGTCTCAACATATCACTCAACCCCGAGACCAGCAAACCCAAAAAAAAACAAGTCGGATCTATCGGCAGCTCTCAAGACAAGCCAACCAGACGTTACATAACACCTGTCTGGGCCGGAGTTCAGCGCAGGACTCCCTCCTCCGATGAGGACACCCTCACTAATTGAGCGATGCGGAATGGGTGTAATAGGGTCCCATGGAGAACGGGGGACCCTTCTCTTTAGGTTCTGATTAGGACCCGCTGGGTGGTTGGGATTATAATCTGGGAATCATGTGAAACGAGGCGTTTGCGGCAGCGGCAGACATGATGTGCTCGCTCTCGCTGCCGTATATAGGCCACTCTCTGGGAACACTGTGTACCGGCAGCAGCTCACGTCACACACGCTCACTGCATCCCGCGGCACACAGTGATCTCATCTACTACAACACGCCCGCTGAAGCACAAACGCAAACCGCTAGGAAAAACGGCTGCTCTTGTGGTGTAAAAAGAAAGTTTACAACTACAACACAATTAGAATAATTCGGCATTCTTTGAGTAAACAACCTAGCAACCTGCCAGAACACCCTAGCAACCATTTAGCAATCCCCTAGCAACCATCCCAAACACTCTAGCAAATACATGGCATTGTTAAAAACAAGCGATCAGAAAACCTCACCAAGCACATAGCATTACTACATTACATTACATAACATTCTGACTGCCTTGTCGACCACATAGCAACACCCAAGCAACCACACCATACAAATTAACAACATCATATCATGGCAAAAAAACTCTAGCAAATACATGGCATTGTTAAAAACAAGCGATCAGAAAACCTCACCAAGGACATAGCAATGCCCTAGTAACCACATAGAAACACACACAACATTCCAAACGCCGTAGCAACACCCTAGCAACCACCCCAAACACTAGCAATCTCAGAGCATAGTAAAAACTAATCAGAAAACCTCACCAAGAACATAGCAACAGCATAGCAACCATTAATATCATTGTGAAAACTATCCAGAAAACTCACCATGGGCAATGCCCTAACAACCATATTGCAACACACTAAAACATTCCAAACAACTTTGCACCCACATAGCAACACCTTAGCAATGCAATTCAATTCAAATCACATTTTATTTGTCCCCAAGGGCACCCTGGACACCCCCCTCTGGCTCCGCCACTGAGCAACACCCTAGAAACCGCATAGCAACACAATAAAATATTCTGAACACTTTAGCAACCGCATAGCAACACTCTAGCAACCACCAGAAATACTCATCAACCTCAAAGCATGATAAAAACTAATCAGAAAAATTCACCAAGGGCATAGCAATATCATAGGAACCTAGCAACACACCCTAGCACATAGCAATGCCCTAGAAACCGCATAGAAACATACTACAACATACTAGCATACTAAACAGTGGCTAAAGTGCCCTTTCGGTCCGGTCTATGTGCCCCCGGACCGCGATTTCTACCGAGGGGGAGGGGGATCACGGAAAACAAGTAATAGTATTTTATGCAGTTTTGCTTCACAGATAATTTAAACTTGTTTTAAGGACACTCTGTTTCCTCCTGCTGACATCCACCCCAGGAAAATACGATTATATGACCTTTTAATTTCACCTCCAGCAAGCGTGTGTGCACACACATACAAACACATGCAGGCAGTGTGTGTGCAAACAGAGGAATGTTTAATGCTTTACTGTCTATCAACACAAGCGGTTAAGACATTAAGATCTACATGTGAATAATGCACACTAAAATCCCTCCAGATCACCACTTCAACACACATGACATCAGTACTTCATAACTGCTCTTACTTCCAATTTTACATTAGACATCAAATGATAGTAACACAATTGTTGAGCACACTAAAGCATCCGCATATCAACATACCATAAAACACTGAGAAACACATAGCAACACACTAAAACATTCCAAACACATTAGCAACCACATAGCAACACCATAGTAACCACCACAAACACCCTAGCAACTTTATAGCATGGTAAAAATGAATCAGAAAGCCTCACCAAGGACATTGCAACACCCTAGCAACACACTTAAACTTTCATAACACATAGCAACACCCTGGCAATCTCATAGTATTGTAGAAATGAACAAAGACATTGCAACATCCTGGCAAACACCTCAAAAACTCTAGCCAACCTCATAGCATGGTGAAAACTATTAGGAAAACCTCACCAAGAACATAGCAATGCCCTAGAAACCACATAGCAACACAGTAAAACATTCCAAACACCTTAGCAACCACATAGCAACACCCTAGTTACCACTCCAAACACTCTAGCAACTTCATAGCATGGTAAAAATGAATCAGAAAGCCTCACCATGCTAATATAAAATTAAATGATAAAAGTAGCCTATATAAAACTGCAAAATAAACATTAATCTGTCGGTACTTTTTACTTAAGTACATAAAAAAATCAAGTACTTTTGTACTTTCACTCGAGTAAAATTGAAAACTGAGTACTTCTACTGGAGTAATATTTTATTATACGGATCTGTACTTTTATTCAAGTACTTGATTTGTGTACTTCGTCCACCAATACTTTGCCAGATATATATTTTTTCATCAACATGTCCCTTTAGGTGCTCCATAAAGTTAAGTTTTCATTGTGCAAAACTATTTTAGACATTATTTTTTGTTTATTCCATTATAATGATCATACATGCAGTTTATATGACATCATGATAATTGAAAGACTACACTGAATATTTAACAAAATTATGGAAAACAGGTGATCAGTTATAGGACATAAGACTCACAGTTTCCCTTATGCATGCATATCCAATGGACACAATATGTGTCAGCTACCCTTATGTTATGTTGATCCAGATCCCCCTTGTGTTTTGTTGTCTGAAGACTTGTGATTCTTTTTGCAGAAGAGTTTATTTCTGTACTTCTCTTGTCCCAGTTGTGGAATGACTGCAGCTTTGGACAAAAGTTGCTGTTGTTTTAAGTGAACACTGAAAAGAACTGGCGTCTGAAAAGTCTGACATTTGATTGTTTAAACAGTTATTTAAAAGGCATGACTTTACAGAGAATAATGCTTTTGGACAGATTGTGAAACTAACAGGTAAGTATTAGTATTATTAACAATATGTTCCAGATGTGCATCTACATGTATTGAAAGCATTCTTTTAAAAGCAGCTTGGTTGAGAATTGAATTGCACAATGCTGCATCATTCATCTGGGATCTGCTTTCTCAAATCTCAACATCTTACAATAATAGATTTATTGCAAGAAATATTGTTCTTGCATGATTTATCTGTGTTTTTGCAATACATTGTTAGATCATGCCTCAACGCCAGAAATATCAGATCCAACCCCGAACGCCAGATCCTGTCAGAAAATACCCGTTCTGTCTGGTAACAGAACAACTAGCCAGCAAAGTTATCTAATACCCAAAACCCGTTAACAGCAAGTCTTGTCTGGTACCCAAAACTGTATTAACAGTGTTCTATCAGCCAAGAAGCTGACTGAGCAAAGCCAGTGAAGAGCGGAAGCAGGAGACGAAGTAATGATGAAGAGGCAGAGTTTATTGAATAATCTTAGTTGCGTATGTTTCAATGCTCAGACTTTGTCTGACCAGCACAAATCCAACAAGTATTATACCACAAGCAATATCAATGGAAAATTACTGCTTCACAACAACGACCCGTGATGTTAAAAACCTTGAAATGGAGACATTCTCTGATCTCTTACTCATGAAAACAAATATCCCTTGAAACACACAATCATACAACTAAACTACCATGGAAAAATAATGTAAAAAAGAATAATATAATATATAAATGACTAGTTAATTAACGAATCAATGAAAGGAGTATATAAATGGTTTAAATAATTAGTATTCATGATTATATGATTAAAATAATAATTAATAATTAAATTAATTAGTATGCATGATTTTATGATTAGAATAATATTTAAAAAATATTATTAAAATAATAAATTATATATTTTTTTATAAAACGATAAATGAATGAGGAATAAATGAAAACAAAAGAAAGGAAAACAACGCAAATGCATGGCTGCTCTCTTGAAGCAAAACACAGTTTGCATTTGAGGATCCTTGCATAAAAATCTTTTTCCCCTTATTATTAAAAGTGTGCTGTAAGCGATTGTTCACATGTGTGCATGGAGGACGGGCCGTGCTGAAGTCACCTTTGAGCTCAGAGTGATTTGGCAGATGTGAGATGTGAGCAGCTGCCATCTCTATATCTGGCTCAGCATCCTGCTCATGCCTTTGGCTTCCTGTTGAGTGCAAAGTCAGCCGCGCTGGAGTAATCATTAATGAACTGCACACACCTAGTGTGTGCGTGTGCGTGTGCGTGTGCGAGTGTGTGTGTGTGTGTGTGTGAGAGAGAAAGAGAGGAGAAGAGGACAGGAGGATGCGCTTCTCCTCCAGTGATCTGTAGAGTTAAGAGATGACAAAACTAAACAAATCCAGACCGCTTTAGATCAGGTTCAGTTCTGTTAAATCAACACTTGCTTTAACTGTTCTCTGTCAGCTCGAGTTTATGATTAACTCTAAGCATGTGCACCTGAAAGTGACATCTACAGCAAACAACCAATCACACAATTCACTGCCCTGCTTAATGTATTCATGAAAAATGTATATAGCTTCACAAAGGGTTGAGCAGTTTTAAAAGCTCTAATGTGTAAAGTTTGTATTTATATTAATTTAAATAATACATTGGATATGAATGATCAAAATGTAATTATGTGTGCTTATGCATTAAGGGTAATTCATATAAAATAAATATAAATAATTATCAGCTAAATCCTGACAATTTTGTCTCTAAAATGCTTTCACTGTGAACTGCATTCATTTGGAGCAAGAGATACAGGAGAGTGAAAAATGTCACTTTGCTTACAGCTGATCGGTCCAGTTTTGGTGACCCAGAACAAAACCTGTTCTGAAGCAGGTTAGTCATGTTAAAAACCAACCCACCTTCTTCAACCCGACAAACTAGAGCTTTACTAGAAAAACAATGCTACAGTGGTTGAGCAGTTCACAACTTGTTACCATGCAGATGTAGATACTGTGTACATTCTCTGTAAACAAAACAAAAAGTGATGTTTTAGAAATGATGGGATGACATTCTGATGGCTGTATAGCAACATCTACCTTAGCTACTAAAATCTGCTTCGTTCTTTATATAGAAGATGATAATGGACTGATAAACACACACAGACAGCACACAAACCCTAAACACTGTCAGAGAAGGACACATAACACTAAAATAATGCAGTAAACATGAACTAAACAGCATAGAATGCAACACAAAACCTGAATGTGCATAACTAATGACAAAGATAAGTCTTGTTAATTTTTTTCTTTACTGTAAAAGGTAACCAACAATTAATTAATTCTACACACTTTTCCATTACAGTTTGTATTATTGTTTAGATGTCATATTCACGGCAGCGTGAACAAAAATGACAGATTACCAGATCTCACTATGTTTATATCATACCATATACCACAGCACAAAAAAACAGCTGATTCTGAAATGTTATATATAAATATGCAAACTGTGTTTAATTTAATATGCACGACATTTCTAGAACAGAAACCTGAACACTGCATAAAGCCAGGTTTATTTTGTTAATCTCTTTTTATCAGAAATGACCGTCGACAGCCATGAAATAAACAAATACGTCTTCTCCTTGGAATAAAGAGGTATATAAATCAGCTGAATGATGAACAAACCTCTCTGTAAAAACAGTTTATAGATAGGCATACAACTATAAAGCAGTGTATGTACAGTAAGTGCTGCTGAGGTGAAGATTACAGACTCAGAGGGAAAACAGTAGTGTGTCGTCCTCAAAAGCAAAAGCTGGATGTCTGTAGCATGTATGTTTCTAGGTTTTGATGCATTGCTGTAGCTGTTGCACATCTGGTGTCTCTATCAGTGACGGATGGATGTGTGTTTTAGCTGCTCAGTAACTGATTTCTCCTGTATGAGGACAGACTGTATATCAGCTCTTAAACAGGATTGATCACACTCATCAAGCTGTTCCTCTGTAGATGCAGGAGACACACTTGACCTTGGACTAGACCTTACTGGTGGACTGTAAGCATCTAAGGCTGTTTGGCAAAATACAGTATACAGTATGTTGCAGTTTGTTGTTAAAGTCGGTATGAAATGAGAATTCACCTCATCTGTTTTCAAAATGCATATTATAGATCTTATTCTGAACAATTCAATCTTCCATTTAATATATATATATATATATATATATACACACTGTAAAAAAAAAAATCTGCATCAAAGAACCCTGAAAAAAAAAGATCTGAGTTTTCACAGAAATATTAAATATAAATTATTGAGCAGTAGATTTTAATCAATATTGTGTTTTAAACATTAATAATATTAGGATTAAGAATATTAAAATCTGCATATTTGAAGGATTTCTGAAGGATCATGTTACACTGAATACTGGAGTAATGATGACTGCTAAAAATCCAGCTTTGCCATCTCAGGAATAAATTGCATATATATATATATTAAAGCAATAAGCCCCAAGAAGCCGTGGTTTACAGTGAATTTATAACAGCTAAGGGGCGTTGTTAGGCACGACGCGAAGCGGAGTCGGTTGTGGTTGCAACAAAGAGGTTGCCAAGCAACACACAAATGTAAACAAAGGTGTGTGTTTGTAGAGTAATTTACAACGTCTTCAAACGTGGCTTAGCCAATCAGAATCAAGGACCGGAACTATCCGCTTATATATATATATATATATTACCTGCAGTTTTAAATCAAAATGCCATAATCTGGTCTTTCTGGTATGGAAGCTTATTTCCACAATAGAATAATAAAAAAAAAGTCAGAATTATGAGATACTGTATAAACTATGAGATAATAATTGTGAGATTGTTTTTTTACCAAGCTTGATTTTTCCTCACAATTGCAAGCTTACGTATATCTTATATCTTACAATTCAGACTTTTTTTCTCAGAGTTGCAAGAAAAGTCAGAATTGTGAGATAAAAATGTCCGATCATTTCGTCCCTTGCAAGCTCATCTTACCTTCATCTGCTTCACTTCTGATGAGGCTGTTACATTAATTAATACCTCACACTGATTAATAGCTCATTTGACAGCTGGAGTAAGTTTATGAAATCAAACCATTTTGATCTTGAATACCGTGCACAGATGAATCATTCACAAGGAACATAAGTCAGTTGGGTTTGATTTCATGTTAACTTGAACACAGCATAGCAAGTAAAAGCTGCTTTTGTTTCTCAGTATGTTCTCTCCTCTGTGCTTCTGTTTTTCACCACCAAGAGGCAGCAGTGTAGAGGAAAACACTCGAGCTTCCCAGCAGGGTCTCACAGCACCAGAGCAGAGAGATCAGCTGAGCTGCTTCATTTCTCCTCTGCAGTATCACTTTCAAGTCCGCTTTCCTGCACATTTTCATGTCTCTAACTGTTTTTTTTTACACCTCTTCTTTTTGACAAGATAAGACTAAGATCTATGTGAGCTTTAACCCTCTAGTCTGTCTGAATTAATGAATCATTTTTCATTCCCCCAAAAAATTAATTTGTATTATGACCATTATCATATGACATTTTCTTTCGTGATCACATGTCGAACCACCCTGTAGTTTCCTCTTCAAGAAAGATGTCTTGAAGAATTTTTGTTTTATTATTATTTATTTGCTCTGTATTCTGACACGTTTCATTTTAAAGGAAAAGGGTACAGGAAAAGCAAACAGTTCTGATTTAGCTGGATAGCTCAGTCCCATGAGCCCCTGCTGGTAGATGCCATAACTACAGCCTTGTTTTGCCAGATTAAAAAATTTTTGAGTTCTGGACAAAAACGTGAATGCAAGATGATGTCATTAATATGTTAATATGTCCAATTTTTTTTTTACATTTTTGATAATAAATAAGAATAAAGAATGTGCTGCATACCTGTAAAAAAAAAAAAAAAAAAAAGCTTCTGTTTACAAGTGTCTCTCCAGTGAAGCAAAATGTGCAACTTACAGTTCACTGCACCACAGTATAGTGTCCTTTTCCAGGCTCGTCAGTTCACTCTTCTCTTCTCATAAACGCACTCAGGCAGCTGTTTTCTGTCTTGCAAGTGCATGCTTGTGTTTAACTGAATGGGGAAAGACAGAAATCACAGAAAACTCACATTACAATTGCAGATTTCAAATCAGCAATACAATCTGTCATGAATGGTACCTTCAAGCTGTAGATTTCAGTTTGGTCCATCCGTTGTTAATGCAGTTAAAAGCAAAGAGTGTGAGTTTAGAGACCAGGTGGAACTTACTTTACTAGAGCCGCCATATTGGACAGCGCTGCAGTGGAGTAAACGAGTAAAAGTGTCCTTTTAAAGAACATTAACAATGTCTGTGGCAGTCTGTCGTATGGCCGTGTATTTCTGCAAGGCTTGTGAAGCAGGGCACTGCATTTAGGCAGGCCATATCCCTGAGAAAGCACGTAGGGAACGGCTTACAGTATACTGGCCTGCAGCAGAGGCATATTATCCCATAATGACTAACCTGTTGGCATCACCAGGTTCTCTGTTTGGACTGAATCCTGTGAGGCTTTGTAAATATGTTCCTGTCAGATTGACAAATAGAATTTTTCACAATGAAGCCACACTGCAAAAAAAAAAATACAAATCTACATTAGCATTGAAATGTTTGGTGTCAGTATGATTGATTGATTGATTTTTGTAAATTAATACTTTTATTCAGCAGGGATGCATTAATTAAATTAATTTAATTAATTAAACATGACAGTAAAGACATTTGTAGTGTTCTATTTCAAATAAATGCTGTTCTTTTGAACTTTCTATTCATTGAAAATACAAAGCACAACTGTTTTCAACATTGATAATAACCAGAAATGTTTCTTCAGCAGCAAATCAGCATATTAGAATGATTTCTGAAGATCATGTGACACTGAAGACTGGAGGAATGATGCTGAAAATTCAGCAATAAAATACATTTTAACATATATTCACATAGAAATCAGCTATTTTGAATTGTATTAATATTTTACAATTTTACTGTTTTTACTGTATTTTTAATCAAATAAATGTAGCCTTATTGAGCAAAAGAGACTTTCAAAAACAGTAAAAAATTTGGGAGACCCCAAAATTGTAAATGGTAGTGTATGTATCTGAATTATTCCCACATATGACAGTGACACAGATGTGATCTGAAAATGTCACATTCAGTTTGATAAATCATCCAAAATCAGATCTGTGTCACACATGAGAGGAAAAACAGATATGACAGTGTTGATGATTATGTTTGCAAGATATTATTTCAGGCTAGCTGACCTAGTGACCTCAAGGCTTTTGTAATTATGTAGTTACTGTATGTATGTACACAAGAAGGAAATAAATGAACTATGAACAATTCCATTTTGTTTTGAATAGAATCGCTTAAATGCACATTCAAATGCATAACATTTTATTACTTGAATAAAAAAAAGTTAACTAAAATAAAATAAAATATAACATTTCTATGTAATAAATAAACAAACAAAACAACAGACATTTAAAAATAGTAACAAAAAAGCAAAATTACTAAAAAAAGTTAAACAAACAAAAATAATTATTCTAACTATTAATACAAACTAAAATAGTATCTTAGTGATACTAAAATAACACTGTTCTCTACCACCAACATCAACCAACTAGCTTACACTAGTCATTTAGCAACACATGTATCCAAAGTGATTTACAGCACAGGGTCAATCGCCTGAAAGCGGCCTGAGCTTACCTGCGATTGTCATTCCACACGGGTCTTGAAGCAGCAAACTTAACCTGGGACTTGAATGTGTGCTGGGACTCTTTAACACCACAACAGAACAGAGCCGTCTATGGGTGCTGCCAACCAGCAAGGTCACCTGCCAATCCAATTAACAATAACCCAGCATTCAATGCAAGATGAAATTTGAAAACAGAATTAAACAAGCAAAGATGCCCAGTCATCCGAAATGTCACCGGGACTCTGGAAAGCTTCCAGATAGGACGTCTCCGGTGTATCCTTGGATCTCCTGACACGTTTGTACTGTGCACCTCACGTAGAGATCCACTAGCAAGCCAAAATAAGGATCATGAGAGCTGCAAATGATGTGTGAGTATTTTTCAGACTCTCTTAATGTAATACAAGCACACAGACTTAACAAGGACCTTCCTCATGAATGCTGTGTGATTATGATGATGGGATGGAGGATAGCAAGGGCTGCACTGTAAAAAAAAAACAATTCCGTAAAATTCACAGTAAAAAACCAGCAGCTGTGGTTGCCGGAATTTTACCGTAAAAAATATGGTAGCAACATTTTAGGTTTTACGGTTTTAACTTAAATTTACATTTAAATACCGTAATTTCATTAACTTATATAATGTTAATATACCAACCTATTGAAGTACTGAAATCTGTTTTGTACCTTTGTAATACACTGATAACCACCAAAAGCAGGTGGTGATGAGAAAGTCACATGATGAACCAAAG
>NW_015640442.1:123744-133667 GCF_001515625.1 Sinocyclocheilus rhinocerous | reverse complement strand
CCCCATGAAAGGTAACGTTTTTTTTAGAAAATCAGCATATTAGAATGAAGACAACATTTTTTAAATGATGCCATTTCTAATCATAATAAATTTTACTTCCAAATTACAGTAGATGAATTAGGTACACAACCAAAAATTGAAACAGAATTTGTTTCATAATTAATCAAATTTGCAACATTAACCGTTATTTTCCTGTTTATTAATGTGACGCTGCTTTGAAACTGCATCGTATAAAGCACTATAAAAATCAATGTGACGACATTAAAATGGGATATGAGAATGTATTAAAAAATGTACAGTATATATATCAGCATGTCAGTAAATACTTGAGACTACATCAGACTGCTTTAAAAACCAGTGGAGACAGAATAGATCTTTTTGTGATTATATACAGTAAATCAATCAACAATTGATCAAGATATAAAAGTTCACACAAGTGTACTTAATTCATAATTATGTCTTGTTTACTTTTACATTTTACAGTCATTTTATTTTAATAATCTGTTGTGGTTTAAAGAAGTACACTTATTTTGTGTTGACTAAGCACACGTAAAGTACTTGATTATAATTTTAACTGTAGTGTGTTACATATAATTTGATATTAAATGTAAAGTTAATAATATATATTTAAATGTACTAATTTTTAACTTCATAATTACACATGTGTAATTACAAATATTTAGTTAAATAGTTAAATAAATTAAAATGAAAATAAACAAGTTTCAATAGAAATGACATTTTAGTTTTGTCAGTACATTTGTTACAAGGTTTAAGTTTCATTTAATAATGTGCCCAGTCCTACTTAAGTGGGTCAAAAGGCACACTTAAGTTCAAATTATAACATTTAATATAAATTTAAACTATAATACATTTTTATTTAATTCTAAAAAACATGCAATTAAGTGAATGAAAACATTAGTGATGTGAAGATCAGATCATTTTACTGACTCGACCTCGTTGATCAAAATTAACCTATTTTTATTTAAGCCATTTCATTTATTTGAGTGGCGTTAAATGTTAGATTCTCAACAGCCAGATTCCCTGAAGCCATCCATCCTATGCAATCTTGATTGTAAAAAAATGCAGCCAAAGATAATTTATGAGGAACATAAAAGATTATTTTACCTCTCAAGTCTTTTGTTTTGTTTGTCATGCATCATGACCCATCACTAGAAAATATTACATTCAGTTCCCACTTAAGTATATTCTTTTTCAATCTTATTTCTATAATAAGTCCTCTTTTTAAAAGCACGCAACGTAAGTGTTCGTCTTGTTCACATGAGTAAGGCAAAGGTTTATTATGGCTTTTGAAGTACAGCATTGTTAATCATTGTGTTGAACTTCTGTGAATTAAATGCCTGGCTCTGTTCCTCAATAGCCTCCATGAAATTTTAAAGACTCTCATGAAGGAGAGTTGGGCCACGCTCTCCAGTATTTGGCCTACAGCAGGATTGTAAAAAGGGCATCTTTGCTCAGCATTTTCCCTGATGCTAATGGTTGCTCATCGCTGATGGAAATCGATAGAGCCAGCTGGCGTGATGGGCAGACCTTGAGAGTATCGGTGGCTTTGGAGGAAACTCTGGATGCGATCGATCTCAGCCTAAGTGAGAGGAGAACATGTGTACAGAGAGAGACACTGTCTCAAAGTCAGCGCTGAGGTACAGAGTCACACACCGACTGCTTCAGCCGACACACACCACAGCAGACCAGCAATAACAATAAAAACTCATGAGATTGATTGTTTTTCTTGTGTCGCATCCAGAAATGCCAGAAGATCCTGTCGATGATGGTTAGCGAAATGAACAAAACGTACGAAACAATGCTTTGTCTTGCTTTGTCCTTCAAGTCATTCTTCTGAAAAGAAAAAAAGGTTGAAGACAAATTCAGTGGCATTACATGGGACGTATTGTGAAAATCACAGCTCTAGACATGCAGGGTCAAAGCGTTGGGAGTATTTCAATGACAATGTCATTTATGTGAAATTACTGCTGAGCTTATGAACAGGAATCATTAAGTATCGTGTACTAATACGCAATGTACAATGCCTACCATTGAAAAATATGGTAACCTAAAAATAGTATTAACTGGTTTAATTCAAATGAATAGTATTATTTAGCATCACTGAATGAACACCACAAATACAATAATTTATACAAACAAAACTAACTTTTATGGGTTAAAATGACTTATGGTAACCTAAAAATAGTATTAACTGGTTTAATTCAAATGAATAGTATTATTTAGCATCACTGAATGAACACCACAAATACAATAATTTATACAAACAAAACTAACTTTTATGGGTTAAATTAGGTTAAAATGTCTCTTTAAGGTAATAATTGCAGGTTACAGTGAATTCATACGATTGTAAGTCATACGGAAACATTTGATTTTTAAGAAAAAAATAATAAAACACATGAAGTGCCGCCCCAACCCCACCCCTAAATGTAAGCAGATCATATGAAAACGTATAAATGAGTTTGTCAAAATGTAAAATAGTTGCAAATTGCCATTGAGACTGTATTATGCCATGATTTGTAAAATTGTAAGCCTGTCGTTTATATGCATGCTGAAAGAATTAGTCTGCCCTGCACTTTCTGTCCAACCTGTTATACTGTGACATTTCCTCCTGTAGAAATAATGGCTTGAACATTCTGACATCATATTTAAGGAAGTGACATCATCGTGACACCTCATGACATCACCTTCTGATAATCTCAGCCTTGCAGATCAAATGTGATTGCTTAAAATTCAGCATTACCCTTCTCACATGAAAATATGATCTGCAATAAATAACATCGTTTCTTGAAAATAGCCTATGTGCATCATGAACAGGACAACAGATTATAATGTACTTATTTTTTCTTTCTTCTTGTTATTGGTGTATTTTATTATTTTATTTTATTGTGTGTACATTTATGTGTCTGTAATTGAATGTTACCAATGTTTTGTCAATGTAAAGCCTTTTACCGTGCCAGTAAAGCTGCCTGAATCTGAATCTGTGAGATTCGACAGAGAAACTCTATTATGAAGCCCTGAGCTGCAGTGGGAACCTCATGAAGAGCTGAATCAGACAAACATCCATCCACAAAGTCTCTCAACGATGCTATTTTTGTACCATTAGTCCTTGGGCACAGTGTATCATTCAGGACTCAGGAGTCCCACTTTTATCTCACCAGAAAGTAGTTTACAGAAAATGTGTTTACTGCTGAAACAGCTTTATTTTTCTTCTTGTGTCAGTGAGCGATAGATTTACAAGAGCGGCCTGGAATTTATCCTTTGAACGCGGTCAACAGGACCGATATTCAGCGTCAATACCATTAAAGGTTGTTAACAGGAAACTGAGCCTCAGAATGAAGCTGTACAGTCTTTACTTCCTTTGTATCTTCCATAACGGAGAGAAATATTGTGAGTCCCTGACCTCTGTTGAGTTTGTGTCTCTATTACCTGCAGTGTCTCTCATGTCTCTGCTCATGTTGGCGCGTCCGTCCTGCGCAGTGGCCATGAGCCGCTGATTGATTGCTCACTTAAGGCCTGAACCCTCTAACCCGGTCGCAGATCAGCGTTCTGCTGCATTTCACTGGAACAAAGTGTTTTTTGTGACTTATCTTTTCTCTTATAGATTATTTACTTATTCATTCCTCTTATTGACCATGTCTAAGCTGTTATTATACATCCCTTTGTTTCATAAAAGCAAGACTTTTAGTGAAAGCTGCTAGACTTTTATTTATTAAAACTAAGATGGAGAGGAGGTTGAAAATTAGATTTATTACATTTTTGAACATACCTATTGCTGCCAACAACAGCATTTGTGTTTAGTGTGAACAGGGCTTCGTTCTGCTGATGCATCATAAACTGCTGTCATTTCTTTAAACAGATTAGAAGGCAAACTCCTCAAACCTCGTTACAAATCCGATTAAGCTGCATCAAAGGGTTTAATAGACTTTGGGTCAGAGGAATTCATTGAACTGTTTGTCTGTATCAGTAGTTCTCAACCCCGTTCCTGGAGCCCTGCACCAATGCACATGATCAGTGTCTCATCGAACACAGCTCGCCAGCTCATTAGAAGAGACCCCAAGACCGGAAACTCTTAAGACCAAGGAGACATTTCAAATCTGCTTTATTAGCTACCATATTTTATCAAATTCTGGAGCTCAAGCCAAGTCTTACAAACAAGCCTGCCCATCGAGGACAGCATACTAAATATGTTCACTATTATTAGTCAAGACGTGAACTTGTGAAACTGTTATGACCATTCATAGCAAAAAAACACAATTAGATGAGTAATTTAGGACTAGTAGTCTAAGCCTTTTATAAAGATAGTCACTGATCATTTCATTTGAGTCCCAGAAATATGTTTGGCTGTTGAGCAAATCATATAAACACTTGCCACAGATATCTTCCCTCTGTTTAACATAACCAGTTACTCAAAATGACAATTGCCACTGAATCCCTGAGAATAGTGGCTTTCATTTAGGTCCTCTGCCCCACAAACATTGCTTTATAAGATTAAGGTGTACAGCACACAACAGCTTTTATTTATTTATTTATTTAGCATGTAAACAGCAGCTTGGAGATTCCAGTAAATCACATCTTTTGTGTTCCAAGGTAAAAGAAAAATGATACAGTTTTGTGAATAACATGCAGGTGAGTGAATGAATTGAGCTGGAAGATTACACAGCTGTCTTTCGTAGAGCTGCCTTTTAGAAAATTAGACGACAAAGAATTAACTTGACGGAGCTCAAACTCAAAACACACGGTAGCAACAAACAGGAAGTGTTTAAGCCTTTTATAAAGATAGTCACTGATCATTTCATTTGAGTCCCAGAAATGGGTTGTGTTAATGCTGCTGTCATTAAAACAAAAGGACAAACTCAAAAGGAGAAAAAGTCATGTTCATTTTAAATTCAACTTCATAAATTTTCAGTGAGATACCAATTTCAAGCGACAGAAGCTGCTGGCGAGGCGTCAAAATCAGCAGTGACTCGATGCAGTGACTACAGTCTGGTGCAGATGATGATCCAAATCTGCAGACCTCCAATCTTTAATCGCTGTTAGTGTGAACAGGGCTTCGTTCTGCTGATGCATCATAAACTGCTGTCATTTCTTTAAACAGATTAGAAGGCAAACTCCTCAAACCTCGTTACAAATCCGATTAAGCTGCATCAAAGGGTTTAATAGACTTTGGGTCAGAGGAATTCATTGAACTGTTTGTCTGTATCAGTAGTTCTCAACCCCGTTCCTGGAGCCCTGCACCAATGCACATGATCAGTGTCTCATCGAACACAGCTCGCCAGCTCATTAGAAGAGACCCCAAGACCGGAAACTCTTAAGACCAAGGAGACATTTCAAATCTGCTTTATTAGCTACCATATTTTATCAAATTCTGGAGCTCAAGCCAAGTCTTACAAACAAGCCTGCCCATCGAGGACAGCATACTAAATATGTTCACTATTATTAGTCAAGACGTGAACTTGTGAAACTGTTATGACCATTCATAGCAAAAAAACACAATTAGATGAGTAATTTAGGACTAGTAGTCTAAGCCTTTTATAAAGATAGTCACTGATCATTTCATTTGAGTCCCAGAAATATGTTTGGCTGTTGAGCAAATCATATAAACACTTGCCACAGATATCTTCCCTCTGTTTAACATAACCAGTTACTCAAAATGACAATTGCCACTGAATCCCTGAGAATAGTGGCTTTCATTTAGGTCCTCTGCCCCACAAACATTGCTTTATAAGATTAAGGTGTACAGCACACAACAGCTTTTATTTATTTATTTATTTAGCATGTAAACAGCAGCTTGGAGATTCCAGTAAATCACATCTTTTGTGTTCCAAGGTAAAAGAAAAATGATACAGTTTTGTGAATAACATGCAGGTGAGTGAATGAATTGAGCTGGAAGATTACACAGCTGTCTTTTGTAGAGCTGCCTTTGGAATTGAATCAGCATTGAATTGAATCAACATTGAACTAAATTGAGCCGAATAATCATGCTATTTTCTTCTCTGGAGATGCTTTGTAGCTGAATTACATTTGTATCATAATTGATGAACTTTGCAACATTGACTTTGTTATTGAACTAAAATGAATCAACATTGAACTGAATTGAGCTGAATAATGACACTGTTGTCTTCTGGGCAGTTTTGCTGCACTGTTACTATCCAACATGCTCAAATACGTCACACGCATACAGAAACCTTTTCTTCTTTTATTCCAACCCGATCTCATGAAATGCCATTTTTGAAAATGTCAATTTTTGCGAATCAGTTCCATGAGTTTTCCTTTTTATTTGGCATACTATTTATACGCATTTTCATGAGACTCTTTATTCTGTAAACTGTTTGAATGCCACTGCGAGCATTTTTTACTGTAGTATGATGGACAGTATGAAGATTCACCGAGGCTCTGTTCCAAACACAGATGAAGAGTCTACCTAGACAGCATTTGTCTGCCAATATGAAGGCTGTTTTTCTTGGCACTTTGTCACAGCAAAGCACTGTCGATGTCTACAGCTGCCTACCCTTGTGAAAAAGAAGTGCACTTTAGCATATGATTAAAAAATTATGGCAATTACATTTTTCAACAATATAAATAAGTGTGGGCTGAATGTAATGTTTCAGATGCTTAACTGTATGTTATTTACAAATAAATGAAAATTATTAAAAAATATAGAAATATAGGGTGCTTTTTGACCCACTTAAGTAAAACCTACCTTTATATGTAATTTCATAATTACATCTACTGTCTTTGAAATATGGCTAGTTACTGACAAGTTACTGACAAGCATTTATGGCAAACACTTTAATGTAATTTCTATTGAAACATGTATATCATGTACTTTGTATATTATATATTTTGTAATTACACAATTTTAATGATAAGGTTGCAATTCAGTACATTTAAAATATATTATCTTTAAATGTAATGTCACATAACACACTATCGTTAAAATTATAATCAAGTACTTTATCTAGTAATATGCAGGCAGATGGCTGTCTCTTTAAATGCAAGAATGTTTTAATAAACAAAAAAAGCAAAACAAGAAAACAGGAAACAGGGAACTCTAACTAAACAAAAAAAAGAAGAAGTGTAAACATAACAAGAATCAAGAGAAACACGGGATACATCCAAAACAACAACAAAAACTGCAGAGGGAAAACACAAAAGTATTTATACACATGGGCTAATGAGAATACTAGAAATGCCTGAGAACAATAAAGGGCTAAACATCAGCAGAACTACAAGGGGGCTACAAAAACAAAACAAACAAACAAAAACAAAACAGGAAGTACAACAAAAGTCCCAACACTACTTAGGGAACATCTAACACTTTACATGTGTTTTACGTCAGTCAACACATCAAAATAAGTGTACTTTTTTAAAGCATGGCAAAAGATTATGTAAACATAATGATTTAAAATGAACTTTAAAGCAAACCTTTTAATTTGACATTATTACAAAGTGCGCTTTTTAAAAGTGTCCTGAAGTGTTTTAAGAAACACAGTCATAAAAGTGTCTCTCTTATAGTACATTTAGGTGGCCTTTTATTTCATGAATATTGTATTATCTGCAAGTACAGATTTTCAAAAACTACTTTTTAGATTTGAAGTATACTTGAATACAATACAATGAAGCACACTTCTTTTTCATAAGGGTATGTAGACAGTGAGGCAGTGAAACAGAGCCTAAGGAAGGAAGATATCTGCTGACATGCTGCACATGCACATCCGCAAAAACACTGAAGCAGCAGTGAAATCATGAGACACTGCATGGACACGGGTGACTGGAATCCTTGTGTCTTTGAAGGACCTTCCACTGATGCCTCCTGGCATTCCATTAAAACCCATATTACAAAATACAAGGCAGAAATAGCAGGGGGAAAAACTGAAGTATGAATTAAATGTAGCAAGAGAACAGATTAAATTGTTGCTAAACGATCAGGATGGGCCTGGGAAATGTGCAGGCAAATCCAATCGTTCACTGTCCCGTGTGATTTATGCAGTGTGCTGAGAAGCTATCTGGTCAGTGGAACACATGTAAACCTGCAGATCTGCGCTACAGGTTTTAGCCACACATGGACGCACGTAAGTGGCCTATTATACAGTCAGACACCATTAGAAAGAGGTCTCAGTGATTTACTGCACACTGCAAAAAAGTGAAACAACTGTGTTGTTTATTGAAAGTGCATTTTTATATTGTCTAATGGGAAATAAAGGTTTCTGGTTTAAACCAGGGGCCTGTTTCATAAAACAAGTTTACCAAATAAGCCAGGTTTATTTCAGTTAGTCTGACTTATTGTCAGCTGATTTGGCTCAAAATAAGTCCGACTAACTGAAATAAGCCTGGCTTTAATAATCCAATAACCAGGGGTAACACAGGGCAAGCAGGAACACACACGTTGCACATAGCATAGACAACACCGGACAAAGAAATCACAGGACAGACTACACTTTAAATACCAGACTAAACGAGGGTAATTGACGAGACACACCTGAACCAAATGAACACCATCAAACAAGGGAGAAACTGGGTCACGGGGAGCACATGGGGACAGAAAACACAACAAAACAGGTCCAGGGGTGTGACAATCACAATGAACATTAAGGTATTTTAAAGTTGTCTTTATTCATAGTAATGCCGAGTTCACACTGCACGATTTTCAAAGACGTCGCATCTCTGTTGGTTTCACACTGAACGACTATCAGGGCTAGCATTCAGTTGTTGCTGTGTTCACACTGCATGACCATTAGAAAGAGGTCTCAGTGATTTACTGCACACTGCAAAAAAGTGAAACAACTGTGTTGTTTATTGAAAGTGCATTTTTATATTGTCTAATGGGAAATAAAGGTTTCTGGTTTAAACCAGGGGCCTGTTTCATAAAACAAGTTTACCAAATAAGCCAGGTTTATTTCAGTTAGTCTGACTTATTGTCAGCTGATTTGGCTCAAAATAAGTCCGACTAACTGAAATAAGCCTGGCTTATTTTGTAAACTTGTTTTATGAAACAGGCCCCAGTTTTGTTAATTTTGTCTAAAAGCAACTTAACACTCCCCATGGAAAAGGTTCAAAGAAACAATTTTGCTTTAATAGCATTTCCCTTGACACCAGGGTGTCGATGTGAATACATACTGGCTAGCTTTACTGACTGCAGAAATTATTGTGGGTTTTATTTATTTATTAATGCATATCAAAATATATGCATAACAGAAAATATAATGGATATTTTAAAATTGACATCACTGTCACAATTACTACTGTGAGGAGTCAAGGAACGCAGAGAAGTAGGAGAAATACGAATAACATTCGTCAATAACGTTGTTAATAATCCAAAACCAGGGGTAACACAGGGCAAGCAGGAACACACACGTAGCACATAGCATAGACAACACCGGACAAAGAAATCACAGGACAGACTACACTTTAAATACCAGACTAAACGAGGGTAATTGACGAGACACACCTGAACCAAATGAACACCATCAAACAAGGGAGAAACTGGGTCACGGGGAGCACATGGGGACAGAAAACACAACAAAACAGGTCCAGGGGTGTGACAATCACAATGAACATTAAGGTATTTTAAAGTTGTCTTTATTCATAGTAATGCCGAGTTCACACTGCACGATTTTCAAAGACGTCGCATCTCTGTTGGTTTCACACTGAACGACTATCAGGGCTAGCATTCAGTTGTTGCTGTGTTCACACTGCACGATGGAACGACGACAGGAGGTTACACACTGCATGACTTTATAATAGGAAGAATCGCCGACAGCTCTGTCTGGTGCAGGGTTGCCAGGTTTTCGCTACAAAACCCGCCCAATTACTACAATATACAGTGGGTACGGAAAGTATTCAGACCCCCTTAAATTTTTCACTCTTTGTTATATTGCAGCCATTTGCTAAAATCATTTAAG
>NW_015640442.1:121323-123534 GCF_001515625.1 Sinocyclocheilus rhinocerous | reverse complement strand
CTGCTGACATAAAAAACAACCGGCGGCAATAGTGGATTTGGCAACACTGGTCCGCAAACTACTTTAATATAACTCCTCCCCGAACTTCCCGCTGCCCTGTATCTTGGTCTCTCATTGGCTGTAGGTCATCGCCGATGTGTTTTTCAGTCAGAACTCATTGCACACAGCTTGATTGTGAATCGCCGACAGCTCCAGATATTTAGCATGCCAAATATTTCACGGGCGTCGGTGATTCCATCAGATCGCGTCTTTGATAATTCACACTGCGTGATTGTCACTCGCGTGAACGAGCACCGATTTGCCTCTGATGTCGGGCACTTGTCGGCGATTTCGCAAAACCTGTCGGCGAGTGAAAAATCGTGCTAAAATCGTGCAGTGTGAACTCGGCATAAGTTACAGTAAGGAAATATTAAATGTTTTTGGTTTTATCTTAAGTGAGAATTCTACTTTAATATAACTAATTTAGCTTTTGTTTATGGTCAAATTAGGTTGTAAAGGAGTTAAAAATTAATTATATTGACATACATTAAGTAACATTTTGGCTTATGTTTAAAGAAAATATGTTGATTAATTATATTGTCTTTATAATAAGAATAATCTCTTTACTTTGTATGAATGTATTTGTCCTTAGGACAATAAGTATTTTTGATTAATATTAAAATCAAAATTTAAGGTTTGAACCAAACGGTTAATATAATTTGAGAAAAACAAGTTCAGCTCAATCTAGCTGTGAATGCACACACAGTCAGTGTGTGCTGGCTTTGGTTGGTGGTTTATTGGTACCAGTGGCTAATTTTGCTTTATGTGTGCTTTGGGATGAGTGTGTTCCCTTTGGTGGTGAATGAGTGCGACCCACCCTCTTGTCCTTGTCTCGGCATTGCTTACAGAAACTCACAAATGACGGCATCTATGAATCACAGCAGAGTGTTTTAGTGTTTGGGAAGAGAGCAGTGACATCGGCCTTGTCACAAGCAGCACTGCTGCGGGCCTCAGTCTGGTCACGGAAAATCAAAGAAGGCTGTTGCGTTGTTCAGAAATGTTTCACAGAAAACAAACTGCACATTACCTTGGTTTAAGATGCATTCATGCCACTGATCTATATAATGACGGGATCATTGCGTTCTAAACTGCCATTAGGGAAGTGTTCGAGCGGCCATATTGCTATTCCCTCAGCCAAAACCTTGACCTAAAATCACCTGATTTAAAGCGTATCAGTCACACAGGATTGTTTTTTTGGTCTCATTTGTGCGGTGGCCTACTTACCTGTTCTCCTGATCTCCAGCGACAATCTCCAGCGTATCTTCCCCTCCTTTGTATCTCCTTTTGTCTAACCGTGTTCGCTACTGTAATGAACTTAAGTTTTTAATACGCATTAAACAAATAACCATTTACATGCTTAGGACATTTGCATTGTAAAAATGTGCAGGGAGACTTCAGATATAAAAACACTGACTCGTTAGGTGGTAATTCAACAGAACATATGGGAATACTGTAGGGAACAGCAATATGGTGGCACAGTGGCTTCACTTTTTAATCCAGTTCTCTATTAAAGATCAGTGGTTCATGTATTGTCAGAACTATAATTACACAACAACAAGTTGTAGATTCAAAATGAGAAGTGATGGACTGCTCATTGCTCTTACTATCAATTCAGTGAATAAATGAAGTGAAAATGCTTTCAAATGGATTTTTCAGCTTCATCTTTTGAATTGTTGCCATAATCAGAAATCTTAACCGACAGTTTTGACAACTTTACCATATTTTGCATATCACGCGGTGTTACTAACAGGAACTACTTAAAGTGTGAGGAATTATTTAAAAATGTCAAATAATTTCCTTTTAATTCACGTCTAGTGGAAAAATGCATGGCAGGGAAGGTTGTTGGCCATGTGTTTCCACCCACGTTTTAGGAATCACTTCACCTTAATTGGTTTCTGTATCAACTTTAATAAAACTCAGTTTACTTTGCCTGTAAGTTATGTGTTTGACAATGTTTAAAGTCTATTCCAAAACTTTTCCTCAAAATCATCACAGAAAATGTGAGTTCCATCTACTAATAAACCAGAAGAAACTTCAATTACTTTTGGCTCTACATACTCTTCTCTGTTGAATTGTGTGTACTCTTGTTGATGTGGAGCATGCTTGATATTCTGCATTTTAAATAAATTTTATCTTGCAAAAAAAAAAAAAAAAAATCTATTCCATTTCCAT
>NW_015640442.1:108628-118432 GCF_001515625.1 Sinocyclocheilus rhinocerous | reverse complement strand
CGGCAATCGCTGATTTGGCAACACTGGTCCGCAAACTACTTTAATATAACTCCTCCCCGAACTTCCCGCTGCCCTGTATCTTGGTCTCTCATTGGCTGTAGGTCATCGCCGATGTGTTTTTCAGTCAGAACTCATTTCACACAGCGTGATTGTGAATCGCCGACAGCTCCAGATATTTAGCATGCCAAATATTTCACGGGCGTCGGTGATTCCATCAGATCGCGTCTTTGATAATTCACACTGCGTGATTGTCACTCGCGTGAACGAGCACCGATTTGCCTCTGATGTCGGGCACTTGTCGGCGATTTCGCAAAACCTGTCGGCGAGTGAAAAATCGTGCTAAAATCGTGCAGTGTGAACTCGGCATAAGTTACAGTAAGGAAATATTAAATGTTTTTGGTTTTATCTTAAGTGAGAATTCTACTTTAATATAACTAATTTAGCTTTTGTTTATGGTCAAATTAGGTTGTAAAGGAGTTAAAAATTAATTATATTGACATACATTAAGTAACATTTTGGCTTATGTTTAAAGAAAATATGTTGATTAATTATATTGTCTTTATAATAAGAATAATCTCTTTACTTTGTATGAATGTATTTGTCCTTAGGACAATAAGTATTTTTGATTAATATTAAAATCAAAATTTAAGGTTTGAACCAAACGGTTAATATAATTTGAGAAAAACAAGTTCAGCTCAATCTAGCTGTGAATGCACACACAGTCAGTGTGTGCTGGCTTTGGTTGGTGGTTTATTGGTACCAGTGGCTAATTTTGCTTTATGTGTGCTTTGGGATGAGTGTGTTCCCTTTGGTGGTGAATGAGTGCGACCCACCCTCTTGTCCTTGTCTCGGCATTGCTTACAGAAACTCACAAATGACGGCATCTATGAATCACAGCAGAGTGTTTTAGTGTTTGGGAAGAGAGCAGTGACATCGGCCTTGTCACAAGCAGCACTGCTGCGGGCCTCAGTCTGGTCACGGAAAATCAAAGAAGGCTGTTGCGTTGTTCAGAAATGTTTCACAGAAAACAAACTGCACATTACCTTGGTTTAAGATGCATTCATGCCACTGATCTATATAATGACGGGATCATTGCGTTCTAAACTGCCATTAGGGAAGTGTTCGAGCGGCCATATTGCTATTCCCTCAGCCAAAACCTTGACCTAAAATCACCTGATTTAAAGCGTATCAGTCACACAGGATTGTTTTTTTGGTCTCATTTGTGCGGTGGCCTACTTACCTGTTCTCCTGATCTCCAGCGACAATCTCCAGCGTATCTTCCCCTCCTTTGTATCTCCTTTTGTCTAACCGTGTTCGCTACTGTAATGAACTTAAGTTTTTAATACGCATTAAACAAATAACCATTTACATGCTTAGGACATTTGCATTGTAAAAATGTGCAGGGAGACTTCAGATATAAAAACACTGACTCGTTAGGTGGTAATTCAACAGAACATATGGGAATACTGTAGGGAACAGCAATATGGTGGCACAGTGGCTTCACTTTTTAATCCAGTTCTCTATTAAAGATCAGTGGTTCATGTATTGTCAGAACTATAATTACACAACAACAAGTTGTAGATTCAAAATGAGAAGTGATGGACTGCTCATTGCTCTTACTATCAATTCAGTGAATAAATGAAGTGAAAATGCTTTCAAATGGATTTTTCAGCTTCATCTTTTGAATTGTTGCCATAATCAGAAATCTTAACCGACAGTTTTGACAACTTTACCATATTTTGCATATCACGCGGTGTTACTAACAGGAACTACTTAAAGTGTGAGGAATTATTTAAAAATGTCAAATAATTTCCTTTTAATTCACGTCTAGTGGAAAAATGCATGGCAGGGAAGGTTGTTGGCCATGTGTTTCCACCCACGTTTTAGGAATCACTTCACCTTAATTGGTTTCTGTATCAACTTTAATAAAACTCAGTTTACTTTGCCTGTAAGTTATGTGTTTGACAATGTTTAAAGTCTATTCCAAAACTTTTCCTCAAAATCATCACAGAAAATGTGAGTTCCATCTACTAATAAACCAGAAGAAACTTCAATTACTTTTGGCTCTACATACTCTTCTCTGTTGAATTGTGTGTACTCTTGTTGATGGGGAGCAGGCTTGATATTCTGCATTTTAAATAAATTTTATCTTGCAAAAAAAAAAAAAAAAAATCTATTCCATTTCCATTCATTTTACTTGTAGGTACATTTAAGAGCTACAGTATCATACTTCCATTCTGTTGCCATTACAAGTCCAATTATATAACTGGTAAATTGCTATAAATAGGATAATGTGCAGTCAAACAGTCATTATCACAAAAAATCTGGTAAGTCAGGACATATAATAATAAATATGTTCCATTTCATTCCAACATTCCATGAAGTGAAAGTGTAATATTTTGCAGCCTGAAAGATTAACAGACTCTGTTCATTGCAAATTGATGTATGCATTGTTTTATTTTCAGGCAATTTTGTAATTAATTTGGAAATATCATGATAGATTCATTTTTAAAAGCAAGTCTGTCTGTAAGCCAATACCAATTCTGTAAGCCAAGCTCTAAAAATCGTGCATACATAAAATAGGACATTAATTTTCAGAGTACAGAGTGTATCATCAAAAGAGAAAACATACAGTAATATTGTCCTATAACTTTAAAATACAGGACAAGAATCTCTCTCAGAGAGATTCTCAGAATTTTTTATGTTACTCATGTTTTCATGTTACTCAATAAAAATTTTACAAAATGGCTGTGCTATAGTTTATGTGCCAAAAGATTAAATGCCATTTTTCATTTGAACTGTCCACACGACCTATAGGACAAAAACCAGACACCCTCCCCTGGTGTCCTTGAGTCATTAACCTCTCATTTATCATTCTTCCTAACTAACTTGCCCCCTTCAGCCTTGGGTCTGTCTTGTTTAAATCCATCACTTACTCACAGACTACTACACACACATACACATGCACATACACATACAGAGTATACATCTAGAAATCTGATTAAGATATTTTATTTTTATTAATACGGCTGTCTGTGTTGGAATTAGACAACAGCACAACCTCCCGTTTGATCTGGGAAAGGCACTCCACACATTTCTGTCTCCATTTAAACCTGCTGTTTAATTCAGAGCAGAATGGATGGAGGGTAACTCCTCTCTTTTCTCTACATGTTTGGGTTATGATCACAGGGCTTGACCTCACCTGTCTGTGGATGACATCTAAGGGCTCATGAGAAGATTCTTCAGACTGTAGAACAGGGCAGATTCTGCTTGTTGTGCATTCATGTAAAAGCTATTGATTTTTCCTCTCTCCCTTCCTATGCCGATCAATACATATCCCGTGCAATGCATGCCAAACAAAGGTCAAAAATAACAGAACAAGTCTCCTCGTGTTATCTTCCTGTGTCTCTTAGTAAAATGGTCAGTCTTGTAAATATGATATTGAAACATCGAAAGCAGCTTTCACACCGCAATTTTCAACTGAAGCTCAGCAGCATTAGTCCTGAATGGGAGACCTCCTGAGGAAAACTAATGCTGCTGCTGGGAAAGGTTTTGATGTGGTCAGCAGGGGGCGCTCATCCTGTGGTCTGTGTGGGTCCTGACAACACAGTAAAGTGATGGGGATGCTATGCTGAAAGAACAACCACCCTTTGGATGAGATGCAAAAACTTTACAGTCGCTCTCAGCTGTATGTGAAGCTTAACAGTGTTGATTAATGTAATGGATTTAAACAAAAATGTAAACCTGGGCAATACAACACATACTACAGTGATAAATGTCTATTTAAATGCACTATATGTACGAATTTCCATGTATTAATTACTTTTTTATTGCCAAAGTGTGAACAGCTTATAATGAAACTCAAGACTCATGAAAAACTAGGCTTCCTAGGTTGTCTAGCCTGCATACTGATTTTTATGTAAAGGATTCAGGATGTTTTGCCGGGAAAATTAAAAAGATGTGGCATTTATGTGTGCTCCCAAGAGCTTCTCACATGAAATGAATGCGTACAGTGTTCATAATAATGATGAAAGCTATTCTGTACTGTAATGTCAATGTGTCGTGCAAAGAAAAGGAATGAATTCAAACTGTAATCTCATATAGCGAGATCTACATATCTCAAATATACTTTATAATCAAACTATCATAACGGTGTAAGTTTGACCTCATCTGTCAACATGATGCCAGTGAATTGCAGAGCTGGTGCATATCACCATCGCTATGATCAGATGCTTTCTTAACTGCTGTTTTCTCACCGCTGTCATTTTTGGTGTGTTTATTTTGTTATTGATAAGAAAGCGTGCAGCACATATTTGCATATCTAAATACTAGTGGTTGATCCGTGATCCGTACCGACCAAGCCCCACGTTTCGGCACGCATGTAATCCGTGGATTAATTGCAAAATTTAACCATAATAGAGTGATAGTTTACCATTTGTAAGTGTTTACACACGTAAGCGATTTTAAACCATTCCAGCGAAAGAAAAGACTAAGGGGAACTCGATTTGTTACTCGCGCATTCTTTTCTATGTTCACAGCCGCACACACATGAAGCTCGCACACACAGAGAAGCACGTTTCAGACTGTGTGCGAACACCAAACTGAATCCTCTTTTGTATCTCCTTGTGTTTGAGCCGACACATATTCACATAAAATTATGACAAATACCGATCTCGACAATCATTCTGGTAAACGCAGTGAGTTATGTCTGAAGTGAACGAGAACAGCTGAGAAAGACATCAGATGTGTATCATTATATTGGATCCATGAATCAGCTCTTAAAGGGGCAGCAGCCTATAAATACCTGCTGCTGTCATTAATGCTAATCAAACAACAAAACACAGCTTAGAAAAAGATTAATCTACATTTGGTAACACTTAAATTTTTATGGTTGCTTTTGAACATTCTTTTGACAATAAGTAACGTTGCACCTACCTGTAAACTAACTCTAATTAGAGTGTTAGTAGACTGCCTGCTTAAAATCTGCTAACTCTTTATTGTGATAGTCTCCCAACAGACATTCTACTGACTATCAGTAACTTTGCAAATACATGTCAACTTATTCTATGCCTAACCCTACCAGTCTACTGATACTCTACCAACACTCTATTGAGAGCTATAGATATGTGCAACGTTACTTAAAGTCAACAGAATATGTTAACAATGAACACTATGCTGTGTTATTTTACACTTAATTATTACATTTCTATACATGAATACTACCGACCTTATTTTATTTGTAACATTGTTCTGTTGTATTCATCTTTGCTTGTAATTTGTGTATTTGTTCTTATTTTTACTGGCTGTTCACTTGTTTAATCATGTTTGAACTTCCTTAGTTAGGCTAGTTCAGTATGTTACGTATGCATGAGTGCGAGCATGAGCAATAATTTGATGGCTGCAGCTCACTTTTCTGAATTCTACATACAGTCCCTTTAAATAATGTGTATTATTAGGGGAAAAAATTACAGTGCTAAATTTACACAGAAATCATCACAGTCTGGAAAAGGTCAATTTTTCCAGTTGCAGAATGTTCCAAAGACCTCCCATTGCTTCCAAATGGAATCAAGAGCCTTGTTGACTGCATCCTGCAGTGCATGCTATCACATCAATACTCAACTGAAAACTTATCACTCATCACACTAATAAACCCACACTGGCACCCACACCACCAATTACCCCTTACTCTGTGTCTGTGCCTCATGGAGAAATCAGTCAAATTGAAGAGGACTTATTTATTGCAAGTTGTTGACCTAAATGGAGAAGCACAATGTACAGCATATGCCCACCACATTTCAAGGCTGAAAAAGGAAATTTCCATTCAATTGGTTTGATTGTAGATGTCAATCATGCAGCAGTGTCATGCCTGGATACATGGCTTATTTGTGTGTGTTAGGGTCTTGGGCAGGGGTGGGCGAATCTGGCCCCCCACTTTCCTGTAGAGTTTAGCCCAAACACACTAATAAGTTAATCAAAGTCTTCAGGATTACTAGAAAGCTACAGACATGTGAGTTTGATCAGGGTTGGAGCTAATCTCTGCAGGAAAGTAATCAAGAGGGCCATGGTTGCCCATCGCTGGTCTAGGGTTTGCAGTTCTCCAGGACTGCTCATCGTCTAGACCTTGATAATAGCTAAGAGAGAGGGGGTGAAACTAAGATCTGTTCATCCTCCACAGCTAAACAATGCAGATTTAAGATATCATCATGCCTGGATACATGGCTTATTTGTGTGTGTTAGGGTCTTGGGCAGGGGTGGGCGAATCTGGCCCCCCACTTTCCTGTAGAGTTTAGCCCAAACACACTAATAAGTTAATCAAAGTCTTCAGGATTACTAGAAAGCTACAGACATGTGAGTTTGATCAGGGTTGGAGCTAATCTCTGCAGGAAAGTAATCAAGAGGGCCATGGTTGCCCATCGCTGGTCTAGGGTTTGCAGTTCTCCAGGACTGCTCATCGTCTAGACCTTGATAATAGCTAAGAGAGAGGGGGTGAAACTAAGATCTGTTCATCCTCCACAGCTAAACAATGCAGATTTAAGATACCAATGGACTGTCACTAGAAGTCATTGGGCCTGTTATACAGGCTGAAGGGAGGGGGAATTGGAGTGACACAACGGAAGGCTACTTACTGTAGTACCGGGCAGCAGCACCAACCAACCCCCCACTGATGTAAAAGACTGACCATTGGATGCTTTTCACATCAGAGTCACTAAGGCTGGCCACACACTAGAACAGGGATCCTCAAATTGGGGGGGCCTTGTCGCAAAAATTTTTTTGTCCCAAAATTCCTCTATTGTGTGGTGTAATATACGATTATTTAACTGCTCTTGATCGAGACAGAGCATCCCCAAACTCAAAACATGTTTGATATTTAAGACTCTTGATCGGGCTGCCTCTGACGTGATACCCACGATAGCCAATGAGAGCGAGCATGCATCACCTACCGGATGTTGCGTGCTTCTATAGCTGAAATTTGGCAGCCACAAAAAGTACTGAGAAAGAATATCACCCGTTTTCATTTTTATACTTTGTTTTTCACTGTGAAACAGAATGCGCACCAGGAAAGCCAGCTGACAGTGTTGATTGTTCTCCATTTGTTTTTCTTCTCTAGTCACGTTTGATCTTGCGAGTTTCCGTGAGATTTTGTGTCACTGTTAAATCGTTCCTACAGTCAACAAGCGTGTGGTCTCGTGTGTGCATTCAGAGGATTATAAGGCTAAAACTCGGTTGAAACTGTCTTCATGTCTGTGGTCTCCCATGGTTTTAAAATCGGTTAAGATTTGAAAATTATCTAGTGTGTGGCCAGCCCAAGTCAGTGTCCAATCAGTTACAAATGGTCCATTCTGCAAGGTTGTCCAATTCTGCTCCTGGAGGATCACCTCCTGCAGAGTTTATCGCCAACTCTAACCAGGTGTCAGTGTCAGATTCAAATCTCATGTAAACATTTTTGCTGCAGAGATGCTGTTCAACATGGATTTCTCCCCACAACTCAAAAGGCAGAATTCAGGGAATTAATCAGCAAATTCAGCACAACATTATTAAGCCTCTAGTATCCACTGTGCAGAAGTTGCCACATAGAATCACCAGGAGAACAAGACAACATGCTGCCTGCAGGGAATTACAGAACACAACACGTATGGGGGGGGGGGGGGGGGCCTCAACAGCCAAATTTTCAGGTGAGTGCCCAAGGGTGCCAAACTCAGCTCCTGGAGGGCCACAGTCCTGCAGAGTTTAGCTTCAACGCTAATTAAACACACCTGATCCAGCTAGTCAAGTACTTCAAGATTACTTGAAAACTACAGGTAGTGTTGGAGCAGGGTTGGAACTGAACTATGGAAGACTGTGGCCCTCCAGGAGCTGATTATTGCACCCTTGGTTTAACCTTTGCCTTATGGTACCAAAGATCCATGTTTTGCAGTACATGCATGTAAAGAAAGCACTGACTAACAGTGGTGGCCAAAATTATTAGAACACCTGACAGACCTGAAAATATTGACCTTCTTTGCCTCCAAAACATGATTTCATTTCATAATGTTCACAAAACATGCAGATGGTTGCTCTGAGCACAACAAATATCAGATGAAGTGAGTCGTACTGTTTTTATTCACTTTTAACTTTAATATTTGGTATGTGCAACTTTTGCAGCAATTACAGCAGCACATCTCTCTGGCAAAGTGTCAATATATTTCCTGAGAACTTCAACACTAATGTTATCTCATGCCTTCCTCTGCAACTCAAGCCAAAGGCTTTCCTTTAAATGTACAATAGATCTGTCCAGATTATTTTCCAACTCGCCCCAAATTTGCTCGATGGGGTTGAGGTCCGGACTTTTTCACCAATAAATGAATCTAAGATATTGAATTTGAACTAAATTAAGTAAAGTAAAAGTGGGGTTGAGGGGTTCCAGATGTCAAAAGATTCCTTCCGTCGCAGGTAGTTCCGGCAATAGTTTGTTTTATGGGTATTGTAATGGCCAATTCAACAAAAACAACTGAAACCTCGTAAATATGCCAAGTGTTCTAATAATTTTGGCCACCAGTGTATATAAGATAACTACATGGGCTAAGGGTTAAAGTTAACATGGGTTAAGGTTAGGTTTAGAGTCAGGTTGAGGGTTGGTACCTTGTTATTACCCAGTTATTGTAATTACTGTACAGACAGGACTATAAACAGACATCACATGACCAGGGTGGATAAGTTTATGGAATGCTTAGGTATGGTATTTTTGGTATGTTTCATTTTCACACTACATGATATTGGCAGTTGCACGGTCCTCCTACAGCACAAGAGAACAACCTTTAGTACACCAGGAGCCCACAGGAAGTACCCAGTCCAGACATTTGGCATGTATGGTGCAGCTGACATATTCCAATCCAAGGCTGCTTTCTTTGCAATGGTGGGATAGAATTATTGTATTACGTGTTACTTCTCCAAAACACTGTCCACTCAAAGACCTGATTCAGGAAGAAACATTTTGAGGCTTCAACAGAAAGGCAGTGTTCATGGCACTTCTTTGAGCCAGTAATGCGAGTGCTTGACTTCAGCCTTGTGTTTGTGCTGATGATAGATGCATTAGTGGCCAGCTTGGGTGCTGCCCTTTCACAAGAATTCCAGCTGACACCTGCAGAGAGACTGTACACTGTCATAGAGTGGGAGGATCTGTTGCTGTACTGGAGTTGTTTACCCTTACGAATAGTTCACACAAAAAGGTCTAAACTAATGTGCTTTTTTTGTGGAACACAAAAAGGGTATAAAGCTATTTTCAATAAAACAACAGTGCTTAAAGGGATAGTTCACCCAAAAATGGAAATTCTGTCATTAATTACTTACCCTCATGTTGTTCCAAACCCGTGAACCTTCGTTCATCTTCGGAACACAAATTAAGATATGTTTGATGGAATCTGAGAGCTCTCTGACCCTCCCATAGACAGCAATGTAATTACCACGATCAACTAACAGAAATGTAGCAAGGAGATCGTTAAAATAATCCATGTGACCTCAGGGGTTCAACCGTAATTTTACGAAGCAATGAGAATACTTTTTGTACTCAAAGAAAACAAAACTAACGACTTTATTCAACAATTCGTCTCCTCCGCGTCACCCTAGCGCCATTTTGGAGAGTATCCACTGAACGTAAACAGCGTATGCTGTTCTGTGCCAGCTGTGTCACGCGGATGCGTTGTTTTCGTTCAGATCACAGCGTAAACGACATTAACAGAAAATCTCATAGCTACGTAAAATTACGGTTGAACCCCTGATGTCACATGGATTATTTTACCGATCTCCTTGCTACGTTTCTGGACGTTG
>NW_015640442.1:93626-108352 GCF_001515625.1 Sinocyclocheilus rhinocerous | reverse complement strand
ACCTTCGTTCATCTTCGGAACACAAATTAAGATATTTTTGATGAATTCTGAGAGCTCTCTGACCCTCCCATAGACAGCAATGTAATTACCACGATCAAGGTCCAGAAATGTAGCAAGGAGATTGTTAAAATAATCCATGTGACATCAGGGGTTCAACCGTAATTTTACGAAGCAATGAGAATACTTTTTGTATGCAAAGAAAACAAAACTAACAACTTTATTCAACAATTCGTCTCCTCCGCGTCACCCTAGCGCCATTTTGGAGAGTATCCACTGAACGTAAACAGCGTATGCTGTTCTGTGCCAGCTGTGTCACGCGGATGCGTTGTTTTCGTTCAGATCACAGCGTAAACGACATTAACAGAAAATCTCATAGCTACGTAAAATTACGGTTGAACCCCTGATGTCACATGGATTATTTTACTGATCTCCTTGCTACGTTTCTGTGCGTTGATCATGTTAATTACATTGCTGTCTATGGAGGGTCAGAGAGCTCTCGGAACGCATAAAAAATATCTTAATTTGTGTTCTGAAGATGAACGGAGGTCGTACGGGTTTGGAACGACATGTTTTTTTCATTTTTGGGTGAACTATCCCTTTAATCATCATGACAACATCTGTTTAGCTCCAAAAGCAAGCACAATAGAACATGTACTTACGTTTTGTATGCTCTACTGATGTATGTAAAATACAATTTGAATTTACACTGATCTCAGTCTCCTCTCCTTCTTTGTGATTTGTAATCTACTGATGTATGTAAAATAAAATTTGAATTTACACTGATCTCAGTCTCCTCTCCTTCTTTGTGATTTGTAACGGATGTAATTCTGCCAAGTTTCTTCTGTTTCTGAGACATACAGATATGAGGCATTATTGTTTATGCCATATTTGTTGTATTGTTTATGCTTGCACATCAGAAGGCTGTGTTTTCAATCAATCTGTGTGGGCGAATTCAGGTGAAATAGCAGTGCATGACTGTCACTGTTTGTGAGACGAGAGGTAGAGGATAAGGGAGGATGATGGTGGAGCTGGAGGGTGAAAGGGAAGCAGTGCAGGTCTGGGTGTCAGATGCAGATGCTGATGAGGCCTGAATGCAGGGCATGAGAGCATCCTGTGAAAATGTCAGCAGACAGCACCGATCGCAGTGCTGACGGCACCTTCTGAAGGAGGAAAGGCCACTGCCTCTGCGTTAACACTATCGTGCATGCACATTTCCGCAAAAGATCAATTCACTCCAAAACTCACATGTGCAACTGTGCAAGACAGTACAGACATTTGTTTTGCTTTTGAGATTCTTTGGGGTTGCTTTTTGTAAAGCAAGCACATTTAAATTCCTGTTCTGGGTCAGTTCGTTTCAAATTCAATTAAAAACATGACTAAAGGGAGCCAATTTTTAAATGCAGAACCTTGCATCACAGTACTCACCGATGCCTGTAGCCCATTTCATCGCCCCAAGTAGTTTTTATTTTCTGTATGCACAACAAGCGTAAATTAATTAACAAGAGAGAAAACCCCCTCAAGCACGATAATTAATTAGAAAAGAAAATAGGTTTTCAAAGAAAAAGACGTCAGAAGAACTGTAAGTGTTCCTGTCTCATGGAGAGGACAGAAAGTCTAGTTATTTGAAACAAGTCACGTACAGTGGCATACAGAGTTGACAAGCTCAGCAGGCCGGGCCAATAGCACCGCCCACAGTTCATCATTTATTCACCAACACAGCACGGTGTGTCTGCCTCGCATCCGCTTGCCTCAACATTTCTCCTCTGCTGATTGTCTCCAGCATGCCATGACCAGTCACCTTTGATTGCTGCATCATCCGTTTTGTCAACCACTCAAAAAATGTTGTACAATATGTAATCTTTTCTGCACATTTCCATTGTCGTTGTAAGCAGACACGTGTGAAAGTGAATTTGGATGACTGTGGTTGGTTAAAAAACACAAACTCACTTATACAAAACTTTCCACCACAATGTCTTTTATCCACACTTCAGTGCATTTGCTAGGGAGGTTGCGATTACTTGTCCAAGTCAAAAATGACTCAAGTCTTTAAATATGACTGAAGTCCTCCTATAGGTCTGTTTTATCATCTGCAAGGTGAAAATGAAATCTGATCGCTTAAAAATAGTCATACCTCTCCTCAACAAGCCATAGGAGAAGTATCATTCAAGTCAGCAGTAAAAACATTCATTACAAGCTATGTGATAAGTCTTAGAACTTAGAATTACCATTAAAAAGCGTATAGTCTCAAAAATAGGAGGTGGACACATGCATGAAGCTTCTGCATTAACATAATCTCTAGGCAGTGTTGGGAAGTAACTAGTTAACATGTAACTAAATTATGTAATTTAATTACAAAATAAGGTTACACTTTATTTTAAGGTGTCCTTGTTACAGTGTAATTATATATTTAAGTACTGAGTGATATTAATTAACTACATATACTTACTATATATTTAGAGTTGGGATTATGGTTCGTTTTGGGGTTACTTGCATGCAATTATGCATAATTTATTGTTATTATAAAAGTACATGTAACATGTAACAAGGACACCTTAAAATAAAGTGTTACCCAATATAATTGTTACTGTAATCAGTTGCAGTTACTGAGAAAAAAAGTTAAAACTGTTAAATTACAGTTACTTATGAAAATGTTAACGACTACAAAGATGGGTTACATCTGATTTATTTATTTCACACACACCCACATACAGATTTAATTGATTTCTTTCTGACTGCTCTAAAATATGGTTTAGGAGTTTAGTACACAGAATATGACACGTGCTTATTCGATAACTGTTTTATTTCCAGTTTGGGTTTATGTAAATGCTTAATTGTTTTTAAAGATTAACTGTTCTTTCCAAGCCATTGTTTCCAGATGCCAGTGTTTCCTGTCATAACTATGCAAAGATTTGATTTCAAAAACAGTATCATAGCTACTAAACTATTTCTTGTTATGGTTATATATCTGTATTTAATGATCTCAAAGTAAAAAGAGGTGCTAAAGTCTTATTTTGTGGTGGCTGTGCTTTAAAATTCAATTATTATAATCTTAATTCAAAGTGATGGGGGATATTGAAAGTGACAGTAATCAGTGTTGAGCACTACTGTAAGGTTAACCCTGCCTGGTTTAAATGTTTGAAAATGATTAACAGTTGAAATTTAGAAAAGTAATCAAAAAGTACTCAAATGTAATCAGTTAGATTACTTTAATAAAGTAATTTAAATAGTTACACTACTTGTTACATTTGATCTGTAACCGATTACATTTCCAAAGTAACCTTCCCAACACTGTCAGGACTCTCAGTTATATAGTGTTGCATTTTTGTGCATCAACATACTCACTTTAGCCAGTAAGAAAATGTAATTTATTTCCTTTCATAGATATGATGTTTGATTACTGGCTATTTATTAAACACTGTTTATCTGTGAGTGCTCTGAGAATAAGCATCACAATATGTGGTGTCATTGTGAGTCCTCCGTGTAGACGTCAGTGAAGCCCTGGGCAACACGAGTGACGCATTCATGAGACCGAGGGGAGTCTGTAACACCTGTTAACCATAATTAATCAGACGTATCAAAGAGTACAAAAGGAGTTCAAACCCCATAGTAATACTCACTTTTGTCTACTCTTCAAAGAAAGTGATTGAACCTGAAAATATGGTGGCTGAGGCTGAGAGTGGATAGTGCTCCTACTTCACAGTGCTCTTGTTCAAAAAAATTGTGTTATCTCTTCTTTGCAAAATTAATTTTGTGTTCTGAAAAATTATAGGTATTTTTGACCACAGAGTGTGGGAGTAAGAACAATTTGTAAAAGACCTGCTACAGGTACTCACCCTGTAATGCCACTGTTCCCGGCAGCTTTCTGGTGTTCACTCTTCTGAAAGACCTTCTTACATCATGTATGGTTTGGTTTGGAACCAGGATTCTGCATTCAAAATCTCACGCTCCACACAGATAGGAACTTAAAATGTGTTTGCTTGCAGAGTCCCAACTAACAGGGAACCAAACTAACTAAGTACCAAAAAAATTTTTTTTGAACGTTCTGAGAGCAAGCAGAAATATCATAACTTAATAGAAACTTCCATGACAAATGCATTTGTTTTCAGTTTCAAATTGATGAAAGTGTAATTATCCCCTTTGCATCCTTTACTGTTCTGGGGGGGGTGTTTCCCAAAAGCAACTATGGCCGCAAGTTCTATTGTTACCAATAGAGTTCAATGGAACTTGCGATCATAATTAGCTAACGATGCTTTTGGGAAATATAAATACCAATATCATAAGGAATAAGGAAAAAAAAAAAAAGTATTTACTCTGTAAGCTGTCAAAATCTCCAGGCACAAAAACAGGGACAAACTGGAATGGCAGGTTTTGTGAAATTATTGTTCTTCCGTATGGAAAGTTATCATGAACTATGTATAATTTAAATCCTTGGATAACACACACTCACCTTCTACAATCGATACCTCACACCCTCCTTTTCCTGTCTATAGGCCTATTTACAGCTATATGAGAAACAAATTGCAGACAAGGTGAAATTCACACGGAGACCAAAATGAACATTCATTGGGCCAAATGAAAACCAAATTCACTGCTGTACAGTGGGACCAATAGGTGTGCTGACTGACCAACAGGCCATTAATAATTACCCATAACTGAAACAGTTACAGCGGGTAAAATAAGTATTGAACACGTAACCATTTTTCTCAGTAAATATATTTCTAAAGGTGCTGTTGACTTAAAATTTTCACCAGATGTCGGTAACAACCAAAGTAATCCATACATACAAAGAAAACAATAAAAATAAGTTCAGAAATTAAGTTATGTGTAATAAAATCGAATGACACAGGGAAAAAGTATTGAACACATGAAGAAAGGGAGGTGCAAAAAGGCATGGAAAACCAAGACACCAGCTGAAATCTTATCAGTAATTAGAAAGCAATCCTGCCCCTCGTCAGTGAAAATTAATATTAGCTGCTTCAGTCCCAGGATGATGAAGATGAAACAAGGGTGGACATTTTAGCAAGACAATGATTACAAACAAAGCCAAGGAAGTGTGGAAGAATGGGCCAAAATCACACCTGAGCAATGCATGCGACTAGTTTCTCCTACAGGAGGCGTCTTGAAGCTGTCATTACCAACAAAGGCTTTTGTACAAAGTATTAAATACATTTCAGTAGTTCAGTACTTTTTCCCTGTGTCATTCCATTTTATTACACAGAACTTAATTTCTGAACTTCGTTGTTTTGTTTTATTTGTATGTATGGATTACTTGGGTTGTTACCGACATCTGGTGAAAATTTCATGTCAACAGCACCTTTAGAATTTATTGGGAAAATGGTGACATGTTCAATACTTATTTTACCTGCTGTATATGTTTTGACATGTAGCTACTTGCCCTCAAAGATCTACACTACACAGATCTATAGACAATCTTAATCCTTGCTACTTTTATATTAGCATCTTCCCTCCGAACAGGAACTAAAATCGAGAGCATTAAAAACCAGAGCCAATCACCACCTGCTCAGTTTCTTCCCCGCAGGCCACATCTATCATGAACAAGGACGCTGCTGTCATCTCTGTCTGAGAGCTCATCCCACTCACACACTCTGAACATCATTCCCTTCATACCTGCAACACTGTTCAGTGTGTCATCTCTGTTAGTAGTACTTACTGTATGACATATTGCACACTTTGTTTATTATTGCATATTACACTTTGTTTATTATTGTTTACTATTGTCTCTCTTTTTCCAAGTCTACATCGCACAAATGCATTGTTAGTTTTTTGTACCTTTTGATATCCTGGGATTTCTAAATGGTCTAAAATGTTCAGGATTTGGCTTTGTTTTCTTATTGTTTTCATACATTGTTTTCAACCTCAGCTCCTAAAGTAACTTCAGCCCTGAAGCTTTTTCTCCCAGGCATTGTCAGTATGGAGACTGTGGAGGTTAGGATTTTCGTTTCGTTGGTAGTACTTCAACACACTGTGTGTATTTTGGTGTTGTTTGTTGTTTGCTTAAGGGATCTGAAAGAACATTTGGACCCAGAAATGGTGACAATTGACATCTGACTTAACCAGATTAGAATGAAGGATCTGTTGTCAGCCCTGGCAAGGTTTAGCAGTGGCTCAAAACCCATTCCAGTGCATTAAACAGGCTGCTCAATATTTATTTGATTTTATGCAAGGCAGCTGACTGTATATACACTCTTATGCCAACAAAATCATCTTGGATGTCCTATACCATGTTGTGTACTTTAAAATGGCCTACCAGATGATAACTTTGGGCCACCAATGTCTACCTTAGACTTCAGCATCAAGAACACCAACAACAATTAAGACCCAGAGAAACATTCAAGTTCCTTCGAAATGCTATGTAAAAGAAGTACTTTCCCACGTATTCTCTGATTTAGTGAGTCCTTATCTTACTCAGTCCTGTAGACTATGGTTCCCAACACTGGTCCTGGAGTACACCCAGCATGGTACATTGTAAATGTCTCCATTAGCAGGGGTGTCCAACCCTGTTCCTGGAGGGCCACTGTCCTGCAGAGTTTAGCTCAAATCCTAATTAAACACACCTGAACCAGTGAATCAGGGTCTCCAAACTCACTAGAAACTTCCAGGCAAGTGTGTTGGAGCTGGTTGGAGCTAAACTCTGCAGGACATTGGCCCTCCATGGACAGGTTTGGACACCCCAGCCCTAATCAGACACACAGGATTCAACTCATAAACTCGTTAGTAAAGACTCCAAGACAGGGCTGGGCAACTATGGACCTCTAAAGCCACTTTCCTTCAGAGTTTAACTCCAGCCCTGCCCAGAATTACCTGCCCATACCTTTCTAGTAATCCCGAAGACCTTGATTAGTTTATTCAACTGTTTGATTAGGTTTGGAACTAAACTCTGGAGGAAAGGGGATCTTGAGGGCCAGAGTTACTCATCAAGACCTCAATCAAGTCATTAGAAATTTGCATTGTTGGGGATAGTCCAGGATCAAGGTTGGGAACTGCTGCTGTAGACCATTTTCTAGTAAATATAGAAGAATACAAGCTTTTAACCGTGTCTTTAGCTACCTTCCAGCCTAGTGTTTGTTGACTGTCCTTGGTCTTAAACAGGCTTTTTTGGGGGGTGACCATATGTGCCTTTTTTCCCGGACACATCCTGACCAGGATTTCTGTATTGCCTAAAATATCCAAGTTTTGGCTTTGTTTGTGCTCCGCAGATCTATCGGCGTATGACACCAAAGTACCGTGAGAGATATAGAGAGCAGACAGCTCCTTATGCTTTCGAATTGCTCTTGCTGTACTTTGATGTCATACACCGTACAGTCTGCGCAACGCTGCTTCAAGTCAAACACACCTAATATGTATGCATATTTGCTTTGACCATTCTCTGTAGATCCCACCTTCTCATACGCCACGATTGACCTATTATGTACAATGCCTGCATGTTATTGGTCAAACTTTTCGATTATTACATTCAGCAAGTATGAAAATAGGAAAACAAAGCCAAAACCTGGATATTTTATGCAATATAGAAATCCTGGCCAGGATGTATCTGGGAAAAATGGCACGTATGGTCACCCTCTTTTTGTTTTTGCTTTTGTTTGATTAGGATTGGGTCAGTAGCTCTGAAGGATCATAGCCCTTTTTGAGTATTGGCTGACTACTCCTGGTCTATGAACATATGAGGTGATCACAGATGCTTCAGTTCCACACAGAAAACACTCAATATCGTACAAAGTCATTGTAACAGGATTAAAGTAGCATACCAGTCATGTGATATTAGTGAGTCACCTTTGGGGGATGGTCAGAAGTAACTAAGGCCGCATTTACACTGCATGGTTCAAGTGACCCAATTCCGATTTTTTCATCCTATGTGGCACAGATTGGATATGACCCACAAACATGTAAGCAGGAAAAAAGCACATGGATTCCATCACTCTCAGATTGGTTTCAGGCCTCATTCATATGTGGAAATAAATCTGATATGAATTGGATATGTGCATTTGCATCTGCCATGTAAGCGGACAGATTGGATATTTCCGTCAAGGCAATTTGTACATCATTGAAAAGTGACTGATGTAGACTCAGGTGGATGTTTTTCCAGTCAGAATTACCAAGTCTTCAGTTTTCCTGTGGAATTGGGCAACTTTTACTCTGGGTTATTTTTTCCTCCCTGCTATTTTGACGGAGGGGGACCCCCATCAGAGAAAACCATGTAATAATGCAATTGGGTTAATTTTGGGCTAGTTTTAAATAGTAATTGGGCTGGTTTTGTTTCGCTGACCTGGCAGCCTGTCGGTACGTCTACCCAGGGTTGTTTCACCTAGTGTATAGTGAAAATGCAGATATTAAATATGGATCAGTTTTAAAAGAAGATCTAAGTTGGTTGTCAGAAAAAAAATTATATATATAGTCCACAAATCAGAATTGGGCATCAAGAACTGCAGTGTAAATGAGGTCTAAGAGGAACAAGGGGCTATAATGTCTCAAAAGTCTGGAGATGAGTTGTTATATCAAGTTAGAAGCTTATAAACTGAATGTATTTAAAAGCTAGCATAGGCAGTTTCTGTGCTACTAGTGTCACCTAGAAAATAAAGTTGTTTTCAAGCAACCTTTGCAAACTCTCCTTTCGTCCCCAAATGCAAACAACACAAACACAGCTCTTACAGGTCTATAAAAGTGAAGGCGTATCACTAGAAGTAGACAACTTTCAATAAAAGTTCCAATATATTGGAAATACATTTAACTTGAAGTTCAGCTTAACTGTCATGAAAGTTTGTCATATCGAATGAAACCCAAACATTCTATCAGTTTCCTCCATCTTGTAAAAAACTGCCAATGTTTACGCTTTTTTTTTTTTTTACCATTCCAAGGTACTCTACGTCTTCTGGTATGAATGGTATGATTTTTAACGTATTAATTGTCAGAGCTATTAGTCAGTTAAAATAAAGGTCTTTTTTTATGTTTATAACAGAAGATGTGCCTTGGATTATTACTGTATAATATGTATTATCAGAGAATGAATGATTCCACAAAGGTTCTACGGTGACCCAGTAGTGCACAACACAATGAAATCTCCACAGCACAAAAAAATCACCACAACACAATGCATAGGACTAATTTCATTGTGTTGTTCTAATTTCACTGAGTTGTGGCTTGTTTCCATTGTGTTGTGCTAATTTCGTTGCATTGTGCACTACTGGCTCCACCATAAGGTTCACTTGAGAGTAATGACTTTTTATGAGAGTATGTTTTTTTAAACAGTTTTTTGCAAGCATGAGATTAACTTGTTCGACTTGATGCCTTCTTTAGCCTTGTGCTGCCAAAGTCAAGTCATATGTAAAAGATTAGTCATAATTCAGTTTACTGCCCTGTAGATAACTATGTCCTTGTACATTCTCTGTGGTCCCTTAAGGTCCTTTTTTATAAACAGTCTTCTAATGTAGTTGAATTTCTGGGCACCAGGTGGTCTGAAATTGCGGGACCTCAGTTGCCCCTTAATTCCAGCTACTTTCCACAAAGGTTCTACGGTGACCCAGTAGTGCACAACACAATGAAATCTCCACAGCACAAAAAAATCACCACAACACAATGCATAGGACTAATTTCATTGTGTTGTTCTAATTTCACTGAGTTGTGGCTTGTTTCCATTGTGTTGTGCTAATTTCGTTGCATTGTGCACTACTGGCTCCACCATAAGGTTCACTTGAGAGTAATGACTTTTTATGAGAGTATGTTTTTTTAAACAGTTTTTTGCAAGCATGAGATTAACTTGTTCCACTTGATGCCTTCTTTAGCCTTGTGCTGCCAAAGTCAAGTCATATGTAAAAGATTAGTCATAATTCAGTTTACTGCCCTGTAGATAACTATGTCCTTGTACATTCTCTGTGGTCCCTTAAGGTCCTTTTTTATAAACAGTCTTCTAATGTAGTTGAATTTCTGGGCACCAGGTGGTCTGAAATTGCGGGACCTCAGTTGCCCCTTAATTCCAGCTACTTCCCACAGTTATTGCATTAGAAATGCAGCAGCAGGCACACTATGGCCTTCTCTTTGTATCTAGTGTACAGTAGCCTGTTAGAGTAAGCCGTGTCTCCTCTTCGACCTTGAGGAATTGATGTGTCGGTATGCTGCAGCAGGGCAGAACCTCATAAATAAGAATGAATGATAGCCCAAGGGGCCCTTAGGGTGTACCGTCAAGAGTGGAAGCTCAAGCCTCAATGAAGACACTAAGCCTTTACCTCCTTGCCCACCTGAAGATTAATTACCACCACCAGCACTGCCTTACCAACTGACCCCTCAATAAGACCTTGCCCTAGAACCCCCCAACCCTTCGTCCCTTACTTTATCAGGCATATTCACTATTTCCCAGGGATAAAACACATTTGAGCAGTTTTTAATGATGAATATTTTGATTAATATTCATCATTAAAGGGGTGCTGCTAAAAAGAACATTATTTTGTGTATTTGGTGTAATGAAATGTGTTTATGCGGTTTAAAGTAAAAAAAACACATTATTTTCCACATACTGTACATTATTGTTTCTCGTAGGTATGTGGGGGCGTGTTCGAACGAGCCGTTTTAGGTAGGTGTGGCTGACTCTTAACTTTTATAAAGAATATCTCTTTGGATTTGAGACTTTAGTCTTTGCAACTTTACAGATCTTCTTTATGCACCAAGAGCTTGTAACACTCCAAAGAGAAAGGAAAAATTGAAATCGCATCATATGACCCCTTTAAAACATCGATGAACATGATGAATATTAATGCCTGAGAAATGATATATTTTGAGAGGTTTATTGTGTTTTATGTCAGATGTTTTTTTTGTTTTTGTTTTTTGTCAGGGTCCCATTGTTTTAACTGAAGAAATCAAAAACTCACTGTGCCTAAAAATCCACTAATAATAACAATAGGAAGAAAGTTGCAAAGATGGCCTCCACTATAGAGGGGACAAAAGACAGCACAAAAGCAAATACGAGATAAAAACCACAGTTTTACTGAGGAAGGGCAAATGTTTTGGTCAAAATATAACCTTCTTCAGTACCTTTTTAATGTGCAACTTTTTTTATTTCAACTTTTCTCCATTCTTTTTAACACATTTGCCAAATATAATATTTAGAAAATATATAGAATTCCTTCGTTCATTCATTCATTGATGACTTTATTTAAAATATGACATTCCTAGTTTTTAAAATATGCAATAAAAAAAAAACATGTAAGACTACTCTTATAGAGGGTAAAAAAATACATGTCTTCAACAAAGCCTTTTTTTCTCTTTCACACAGTAAAAATGGAAGTTTCTGCATTTTCTACTCTATATCTTAGGAAGAAATCATCATAATTGGAGTGTATGGCATCAAAAAGTTTGGAAACCTTGAATTAAGGTTTTTGGTAGGCATAGTCTTTCTTTTACGTTTTTCTCTGTGGTCTATTTGTCTTAGTTTTCCTTGTGATCAGACATGATCTAATGAACATGAGGTTCGCAGGGGAGCAGACACAGTCAGATAAACATAACGTATTAACACGATACAGTCTTTCCTAAAATAGTAACAAGCAGCATGATAATAGATTGTGGTGACAGGAAATCTGCAGGCTGTGTGGAAACCCTGTGGTTTTATGGTGTACAGTAGGAAATCTGGACACTGTATACTGCTATGGATTTTTCATTCAGCATTTTTTTCAGTTTGGTCTTAAAGCTGCAGTGTGCGTTCACACCACTGGTGCCACTGAATGGAATTGTAAAAATAATTTCAATCACTTTTACTACAAATTTCCCACATTAAAAATGGTAATGTATCAGTAATGTTGGTTAAATGCATTACTGAAGACAGTGGTAAATTGTACATGCTGTTCTCCTGTTGTATTGTGCCAAGAATGCAATGACTAGACTACAAATCATGATGAAGGCCAAATGTACTGTATAAACACAGTTCAATGTTCTAAAGCTTACTGGGTGTGTAAATCCAAACGAAAAAGTCACAAAGTAGAAAAAGGACCCACACACAAGTAGGAAAATTTCGCTTCTATAGAGGCCACATAAAAATCAAATCAAAAATGTGTTAGAAAATGCAAAGTGCAGTGTAAGACTGATCAACTCTTCATCAGTGCCATTATATGATTGCAGATACACATCTGCGTCCATTTAAAGTGCACTAATTACCGTAATCATCCTAATATATATGCAAGCACAATAAATATTAGAACAAGACATTATCATATATACGCTACAAAGAGATCACATTTGAATGTTTATGACATAATCATGTCTGTCAATAACCTAAATACATTCTTAAAACATATATAGACATAGAAAAATATACTTAACATCTATAAATTATATAACTTTATAAAATTATGTAGCACATATACTGTACATACAAATCTACTCATAAAAATACATGCAAAACATAAGCACAAAAATATAATCCACGTACAAAAATCTAAAAAATCTAAATAAATAACAGAAAACAGACTACAAATCAAAAATGCTATATAAGACCAAAAAGAGAGCACAAATTACAACCAATAAAACAACTACATACCTCATAATTCTGGCCAGAAAAATTACTTTCAATATTTAAATTAAAGGCTCCAGTAATGGTGTTCATCCAGCTAACTTTCACTATGAAAAAAAGAAAAAAGAAAAGCCTGAATTCTTTATCCAAGTTAGCATGTTTAGAAAAGCATATTTAGGATATTTTGCAATATACATAAAGCATAGTTGCTCATACTGTACATGAGTATGTCATGGAGTATGTCACCCCTGTTATTCATTATCTATGCTATGTTAAAGAACCGAAGCTTTTTCCTCCGCACTGCAGAGAAAGGAGAATGCTAGTGTCTTCCTCGCTTTTGGAGTATCGATTCGGCTAAAGCTGCCACACCTGAAATAGCTCAGACAGCGCTGACACACACAAACAAATCAGAGAGTATTCTGTGCAAGGGGCTTGAGAACAAACAACGGCGACACCTGAGGGCTAGAGTACAATATACCCATCTCTCTGCAGGTGAGAAAAGGGTTTGTGTGCTTTCACACCAAGGTGCTGAGCTCTTATGCATAACTAAAAATAGAGAAATTGTACATGTTTCACCTCAGCCTCTCAGGATGTAACCTGCTTTTCTTTCCCGAAGTAGTGTGAGGTATTTTGCAAGCCCATCCTTGGAATACCTGAGTCAGCCATTAATCAAAGGCAGGCTGTAGTAGGCAGTGCAGGCCGGAGGGGGATGGCGGGCATGCAGAGCGGGAACATTAATCAACTATTGCACACTGGAAGAGCTGAAAATGACAAAGCCAAGTGTCTGTGTTATCCTCCCACTGGAGTCCCAGAGCACAGACCCGGACTGGATTTAAAGGGCTTATCCTCACACGCTCTCACTGGCCCAGCTCTGACTATTGCAAAGCAAAAACACTGTCATCATCACGCCTCGGAAAACCGCTATTGTACTTTTGAAAACAATTAAAATCCTATAATCCCACATATTTTGACATGCTATGATTAAAATGGGAAGAAAGAGAATGAGGCCTGTTAAAACAGACTATGCAGCCCAAATTTGCAAGCAATTGAGAGGAAACGATAGTCTTGTTGCCATTGCTTTCTGCAGTAAATCAAGTTGGCCAAACAGAGATATAATTACTTTTTTAAGTTTATGCCTAAAAGGATGGGACCTGACAAAATCACTGAAGTCGAAGCTGAAATTTTAAGGAAATTTGTTACAGTGTATTTACACAAATAAGTACTGAGTGATATATTACATTAACTACATATTTACTATAGGGTTAAGGTTAGGGTTTGGTTTAGGTTTACTTGTAATTACTTGTAGATACTTCTACTACTAGATACTTTTACTACTGTTAATTTACTCTTATTACTGTAGTAAGTGCATGTAATGTGTAATTGGAGTACGTACACGGAGGAAAACAATCTGAAAAAAAAAAAATAGAAACATTTCAGGTTTGAAGGGGTTCAAATAAAGTGTTGCTGCCATTGGTCAGTGAAAGGTTTGAAAGTTAGCTTACACGAGGACCTCAATTTCATTTCATATTAATATTTTTTTACCCAATGTTTAGATTGACACAAGATAACAGAATTCAAACAAAACAATGCTAATACTTACTAACGTTTGTCACTTCCTGGAGGATTTTAAAAAAGACTGGCAGGATGGAAGGTGATATTGAGAACATTAGAAAATCGTATTGATTGATTACCCATTGACCTTGTGTCAAATAAGTGCCAGATCGATTAGTCAATCAAATCAGACAGTAATTTCGAAAAAATGCAAGTGCTGAATTAGACAAACAAACAACTTTTTTTTTTTTTTTTGGCATTGACCTTTGTTCATTTCTCACTTCCATGATATTATGATTAAATAAAAAAGACTGTATGGTTAAAATGTCTTTTTGGACAGTTTTCATTAACACTAGACCCAGTTTAGGCAATTACAATTTTATATGCCAGTATGCTTCATCATCAAAATATTTGAGGAGGATTTCTACTTTACTTCATCTATAAATCTCTATTTGCAGTTAGAGTGGACATCTGTATACTATATGCAACCAGGCTTCATACAAGTTATTTGTGCATTATTTGGTTTTTATTTGAAAAAACAGACGCATGCTGAATGGATTCCAGTGTGAATCGTTTAATGTTAGGAATCTGTTCTCAACATATCTCTGCTTTGATAAGTAATAAATAATAAGGCATGCAGCCAAAATGAACTTTATTTTAAGAA
>NW_015640442.1:85772-92782 GCF_001515625.1 Sinocyclocheilus rhinocerous | reverse complement strand
ACACACACACACACACACACACACATGTCTGGTCAGCTATCCTTGTGGGGACTCTCCATAGGCGTAATGGTTTTTCTACTGTACAGACCGTATATTCTATTGCCCTACACCAACCCTACCCCTAAACCTACCCCTCACAGGAAACTTTCTGCATTTTTAGATTTTCAAAAAACTTAATTCTGTATGATTTATAAGCTTTTGTACACGTGGGGACCATAATTTAGGTCCCCACCGTGACACGAGTCCCCATGAGTCTGTGTGTATTCAGGTTTAAGTCCCCACCAGGATATATAAACCTGTACACACACACACACACACACACACTATTTAACCCATTATTTAAAAACATCCATTATAGATTGTTCCTGTGTTAATGTCAATGTCTGTGACTGACAGTCCAATACTGACTGTTCAACTTGTAATTTAATATTTTCTCATATTTTACTATTATAGCATTACAGCATGACACAAAACCTTATGCTTTCTGATTTTTCATCTTAAAACTGACTCGTCATTTTGTTTGATGGACATACATAGATTACCCGCTCTTGAAAGGCACTGGGAGTGATTGTTTTTTTCAATTGCTTACACACCAAATCTGCAAACACACACACACACCAAATCTGCAAAACCATACACTAATTCTTGGCTTTTAACTCAGTTTTCAATTTCATAAAACGCTTTTTGCAAAACACAACACACAATTCTCTATTTAACACACACAAATCTAACAGGAATTAATATTATGGAAAAGGTGTTTGCAAATGAAAAAAAAAAAAAGATGACTAATTTTCAAGACTAGTCAAAGCAGTTTATGCATCCAGCATGCTCTGACTCAGCCTCCTCTGGTGGGATGTTCACCATGGCTTGTGTGCTCCAGGTGGACTTCCTGCATGTGAACCAGCACTGATTGTGACTAATAAGGCCAGTTTATGTCCCAGACTCCCTGAGAGTGTATGTTCATGTTATTTTCTGCAGGGCTTTTGTCAGTTGCTCCTGCTGTCTGGCCGGTTAGTTTCTCCTTTAGCTTCTTGAAAAAACTGTGAAAAAACATTGCCAGGATGCACTCTGTACTGTTCAAAGAACCGAGTGGAATGCATATTAGCAAGAGAGAACCATGTACTTCCAGAAGCCAATGTCTGACAAAGAGCAGTTCTTACTGATGCCAGAGCTTTGATCTATTAGTTATCAAATCTGTCTCTCTTTAAAACTGTGGAGTCACAATTCTTCATGCTTAGTGAACTTGCGATTTCTTTCTCCATATTTGTGGATTTGTGGTCAACTAGAGGTGGTAAAGTCCAAGTACAAGCTTTGAGGGGGGTTAGGCCTATATAATATCCAAACTCAAAATATGTCATTTCCATACCTAAAATACATATTTTACAGTCACTGTTATGCAGATTGATCATATTTTACAGTCACTGTTATGCAGATTGATCATATTTTACAGTCACTGTTTTGCAGATTGATCATAAACAAAGCTAAAAGGCTTCTTACCAGTGACAATCCTTCACAAAACTTAACATCTACCTCAGTTTATCCTGGGAAGAATGCAAAATGTTTCAATGTTACAAGCAATTCAGTCAAATGTAATTTATGCAATATTTCAAACCTTTAACCCATGGGGGGAATCAGCCCATGGCAACAGTAGCCCAATTCCATGGAAATAAACATGGACAACCCTGCATCCAACACGAGCTGCAGGAGTCAGATTTAAATGATCATGGGTCGAGAGAGATATGACAGATATCTGATCTTATAATATGTGCTCCCTTTACACAGAGTGTGCGTGATCACCAAATCGAAAGTGAACGTGAAAGAGAACAGCGAGTGCACATTCATAAGTGATTTAAATACTCCACATACTGATAGCGACTCCCTGATGCGCGAACATTTTATGCAATATTAAATTCAGAAATTCAGCGGGAGCGGGATTAAGAAAACTGGGCTTTAATACAAAAACGCACATAATGAATGGCGACTGTAGAAAGCAAAAGCCAGCGATTTTTTATTTATTTTTGGCCGATTTAAAAGTCCCAGCCGGACGCATTTTTTTTTAGGTCCAAAAAGAGGACATGTTTGGGGAAAAGAGGACGTATGGTCACCCTAATCTTGGTATATAATGCAGTTTTTGGTGAAGTCTGCCAGATAATTTCATTTTCACATGACATAAAGTGGGAGACGTCAGAGCATTTAGCATTAGCCTAACAGCATGTACAAATTAAGCACAATGTAACAACATTCCAGTCGTCTACTTTTTTTTGCTCACACTGAAAATGAAAATGTTGTGTGATGCAACAATCTCAGCCAATCAAAAATAAAACCCGAATTTCAGCACCAGCATCTAAAACACACACACACACACACAGACGCACATGCGCACATGCGCACACACACACACACACAATGTTTTTTTTCTTCTTGCCAGAACCAGCATTTTATATGGATTGTTATATCGATTGTTTAAATGCATATTCTCAGATTAGAGAATATAGCATTTTATTTTGCATTAAAGTGTGTGAACTTTCAGGTAGGTGTAACTTTTGTCTTATCATAACAAAAATAGTTTTTGTTCGTTTTAGTTGTCTTTGGGGATTAATTTCACTTGATCAGTTTACTCTTGTTGTAAATAGGCCTTAAGCCTATAAAAGTGAACTGTTGTGAACATTGTTTTGCTTTTTATATTAGTACTGGACCTGTAATAGGCAGCCAACACTTTTCTTAAGGCTCTAAATGTGTTCCCATTGGTAGAATGTGTGCTTTTATATGGCTGTATGATGGATTCTGAGTAATAGAAGAAGACATTTTCACAAGTCAGCATGTTTTATCTCTTATAGAACCATCTTCACTAATGTCATAGCAGACAGTTTTGTCACATGGATGTCACATGTTAGCAGTGGTGGGCTTAATCTCTAAAATGCCTGTTTCAGCAGCAGCAGCAGTTTTCACTTGAGATGGTTGTTCATTCAAACTTGACCACAACTCACACTTGTGCTCATATCAGTTCTTTTCCAAAACCTAATAAGATGCCTTGCTGTTGTTTGTTGTTATAGGCAGCATCCAAACTGATTGATTTGGAACATTCTTTATAGGCAAATCAGTTAGTGGTCACTCACTTGTCATGAAATAGCACTCCTCATATGAATGCATTAAAAATTCACTGTCACAGTTCATTGAATTATCATAACAAAAATAGTTTTTGTTCGTTTTAGTTGTCTTTGGGGATTAATTTCGCTTTATCAGTTTACTCTTGTTGTAAATAGGCCTTAAGCCTATAAAAGTGAACTGTTGTGAACATTGCTTTGCTTTTTATATTAGTACTGGACCTGTAATAGGCAGCCAACACGTTTCTTAAGGCTCTAAATGTGTTCCCATTGGTAGAATGTGTGCTTTTATATGGCTGTATGATGGATTCTGAGTAATAGAAGAAGACATTTTCACAAGTCAGCATGTTTTATCTCTTATAGAACCATCTTCACTAATGTCATAGCAGACAGTTTTGTCACATGGATGTCACATGTTAGCAGTGGTGGGCTTAATCTCTAAAATGCCTGTTTCAGCAGCAGCAGCAGTTTTCACTTGAGATGGTTGTTCATTCAAACTTGACCACAACTCACACTTGTGCTCATATCAGTTCTTTTCCAAAACCTAATAAGATGCCTTGCTGTTGTTTGTTGTTATAGGCAGCATCCAAACTGATTGATTTGGAACATTCTTTATAGGCAAATCAGTTAGTGGTCACTCACTTGTCATGAAATAGCACTCCTCATATGAATGCATTAAAAATTCACTGTCACAGTTCATTGAAATAGAGACTGACATTACTATGTTGCTAAGCTAACAACACAATTCTCAAAAAAAAAAAAAAAGCTCCAACAAATATTATGTAAAATATTTCATTTTAAATCCGGAGAAGATATATTTTGATGGTTGCTTTGATCAGTAAGTACATTTTCATCAATTCATTCTGACTTTTTGATTTTTTTTTTCACTGATGTCATTGCACTGCATTCTAGGATTGCATTATCTGAATTCATGCAATGCCCTAGGTTGCTATGCCTTCTGTTTATGGTAGACATGAATAATTTACACACATATAGCAAGTTTCTATTATTATTTTATATCCACATTAAATAGGGAAGCATGTACACGGAGAACAGCAGAGGACCTTATACAGAGCCTAGTGGCACTCCATACAGTACTTCACTAATGTTATATTTGACAGTTTCTCTTGACTGTGTTAGTGATCAGACAGGTAGAGTCTATGATGCCCAGGTTTTCCAGTTAATCCAAGAGAAAGTAATTATCTACGGTGTCCATGAGGATGTCTAGGTATCCAGTTCAATAGGTTTTGGAACAAAGCTTTAAACTTTGTTTTGTGTCTGAGATTTTCTTTGAGGTGGTTACATGGTATTCAGGGATTCTCTGTGGTGTGCATATGAATGTGTGTATGATTGAGTAATGAGATTTCAGGCCAGGTGTTTGTGTTGCGTTCACTGCTCTAATTGGGTTTCATTTTCTTCAAGAATCCTTGCGCTGCACACACAGTCTTTGATCTTTCTCCAGGCTGTCGTTGATGAGAAGGTGGGCACATTCATTAGCTTTGAGGTTTTTGCTTATCAAATGATAGCCAGTAATTAAAGCCAAACATACTGGGATCTCATCTGTCCATGCATGCAGACACAAATAGAAACTTGCATGGGTCTCAAATACTAGACTCACGCTCAGATCTAACTCCATTGAGTATTGTAGTAGTAGTGGGCAGATATAACGATAGACTAATGGAAATACATTAGACAGACTCATTTTCTCCTTTGAAGTGAAGAACTGATGTTCTTATAAATCTATTACTAATCAAACCTCCACATCCTCCATCCTTAAATAAATATAATACATAATATATGATTTAATGGATATCTAATTATAATTGAATGGTATATGACTTCATCTCCAGCTGCTTCTGAAGTTTCTTAGTACATTAGTTAATCTACTAAATAATTTGTATTCACTTATGACAGAAATACATGTGTCTTCAGACAGAGGTATAAACTGAATTCATTCAGAAGTATCTGTTTGCAAAATCTCCAGTGGCAGGAAATCCCTTTTTAAAATAAATTTGCTTTCATAAACTGATTTATATAAATGCATCAATTCCCTGTTTGTTGCATTGCTTTTTTTTAATGTGTTAGCGAGGGCAAGGCGGACAAAACTCTCCTGTATTAGTCTTAAGGTGCGGTCTAATTTTCATTTGCATCTATTCTTTGTGTAATCAGCCTTAGGTAGTTTGCACAAGATTACAAGTTTTCACTTTACTACACCACCTTGAGAATAATGCCCAAGGAAATCCATTTTTCTAATGCAGAGGAATTTATTATTTACATTTATGCATTTGCCAGATGCTATTATTCAAAGTGACTCACATTGCATTGAAGTACATTTTATCAGTTCATGCATTCTTCAGGCATCAAGCCCATGACTCTGCTGTTGCTAGTGAGTTTTGCACAAGTAACCAAGTCTGTTTGTATGGTGTATGCTGTGGCTGCAAATAGTTAAATAAAGTGGCCTGTGGCACATGCATGATTGAACAGACAAACAAATGATCCACATAGAATAAGCAGCATGTGCGTTAATTTGAGCATGTTATGCATAAATGTAAATAATAAATTCCAACTGTTTCCTGAAGGTGTTACCTTAGCCTGGCTTCAAGACATGACTGAAAGAGGCCTCTGTCTGTGACCACAATTAATAGCCTCCGCGGCGTCTGAACCCAACACAGTCCGGCTAACAGAGTGTGATGAAACCACCTCTGCCTGCTCTTTACTTGACATTTGTACATTGATCCTAGATTTTCATCAGGCCTCAGGATTGAAAGGCCAAGCAGTGAGGCATAAATTTTCAAAGCTGTGCGTCTTCAGCCATCAGTCACAGTGAATCTTGTTTCTCCTAACATCAGCCTCCTCTGGACTTCATGCAAAATACGAGGCTGTAATTCTAACAGTGATAATGATATTGCAGGTTCATCACACTGCTGTTTAAGCAACATGGGAATTACTGCAAATAAAAATAAAAGATAGAAAATAGACACCTTATAGTCCATAATATAATTTTGCTTATATACTCTCATGTGTACATGCCATGCATGCACACCTTATTTTTTGGCATTAGGGACTAAAATAAAATGTGTTCTGTTAAAAGCTCTGAAGATCCTTTCCGAATAATCCAAATATCAGAAACCTCAAGTTATGCATATTTGTCAGCCATAAATAAATGAAACAGTTGCGATTTCTACACTATATATGCATCACATATGACTGAATATGCATCATCACATTAAGTTTGTTTATGAAAACTGTGTAAAATGGATGGACATGTTCTATGCAGAAATCTTAAATTTAGGGTCTTTACAGAATGCAGTTACTGCAACCATGTTCACCATGTCAGAACATCCAGATCCTGTACAAGCTGCTTACTTTACTATTCACCGTATCCTGCATATCACAATTTAGTGTGAAAATGTTGAACCATAATGAATTATTCATTGGAACGAATGTTTATGCAGTATGTGCTTCTCAGTGGCACACACGGCTAAAGGAAAAAGTTATTCGAGGTTTCTTGCCCCATTTCACTAGACTAGTTTCCACCCACTCTTTGAGCCTTGCATTTACACACGTTTTTGCTGGACTTTGATCTGTCCTATTATAATCTTTGCATCTTACTTTGTGTGTCTGTAGCTCAGGAGAATCTCAAATATTCATAAGGTTTGGATCCAGACTGAAGCTTGTGTAATTCCTTGGGATGCAAGTCCCATGGCAGAAACAGAGAAGCAGATAGAGACTAAATTAGCGTAGCTGCTGTTCCAACCAAGCAAAGATGATGTGTTCAACCCGAACAAAAGAATGAAAATGTGCATTTGATCAGATATACCTGAAGTACAAAGTTACGAGATACATTGTGTGAATGCTTGGCTAAAAAGATGTGTCTTTAATCTAGATTTAAACAGAGAGAGTGTG
>NW_015640442.1:83083-83272 GCF_001515625.1 Sinocyclocheilus rhinocerous | reverse complement strand
AAATAGACAAAGTGATAGCGATCGGAAAGGTATGATCTAAACCATCTTAAAGCCTGCCCTTGAATACCTGTATAGTTTTGTAATCGATCTATGAGTATGTCATGATCTAACGCAGCACTCGCAGCACTAAGATCAAGTAAAACTAGCAATGAGATGCAGCCTTGGTCTGACGCAAGAAGTGTAATTTTA
>NW_015640442.1:70515-82908 GCF_001515625.1 Sinocyclocheilus rhinocerous | reverse complement strand
CTAGAGATAATGACGAGTTAATAATATTGAGAAGCGGTTCTTCTGCTACAGGTAACAACTCTTTCAGTAATTTAGTGGGTACAGGATCTAATAAACATGTTGTTGGCTTAGATGCAGTGATAAGTTTATAGGCACTGCAGTTTTTCTTTGGGTGCGACGAATGGAACTGTATTACAAGACAATGTAGATCCTATATTTGTTATTGTATTTCTGATGCTATCTATTTTATCAGTGAAGAAATTCATAAAGTCATTACTACTAAACTGTGAGGGAATATTTAGTTCGGGTGACATCTGATTCAGTATTAAGATATTTCTTCCAGCAGAGCAGTTCAAACTTGAAGTAGCAGTTAAATGCAAAACATATTTGAGTGAATCTCAGATCAGTCCCAAAACAGGCAACATGCCTCATCAGACCACAAACACAGACTGAGGAGTCATTCACACATGATCCGTTCCTGTGTTCAAAACAGGTAGACAGAGCACAATAGAATGGTAAAGAATCCATTTTAAACTTTGGTAACACTTTAGAATAGGGAACAGGCATTCCAGTTAGTGAGAATCGGTCCTTAAATTAAAGTGTAACCGAAACTTTGTTTTTTCAACCTACAAATATGGCACATGACACAGGATATTGAAAAAAAAACAGCAAAATGTGATTTAATGGCTAAACACATTTGTTAACACGCACATAGGGCAGCAGTTGAAATGTGTACTCAATTATTTATGATATATTTTAAAAGAATATACCCAAATGTGAACTGAGTTTAAACAATTAAAGTGCATTAAGTACAAAATTAGTTGTTCCAGTTTAGCAGACTTTAAGTATAAAAAGCATTTTAGGTTCCTCGAAGAATCTTTCAGTAAGCAGTTCTTAAAATAACCATTTAACATGAAGAACATTTTAATAATCTAAAGAAACTTTTCCCATAATAATGCTTTCCATTCAAAAATATCTGCTCAGTAAGGGACTCGAGCAGAGATGTCTCTGACATTCACTGGATTCTCCATCTGATTGGCTCCAGCGTTGGGCTGCTCTCAGGAAAGACCGGCTGATTGGCTGTGCTGAAGGTGACAGTCGATACCTGTGGCATCATCACAGCGCTGCAAGTCTGAAATATGAGTCACTGTTGCAGCTGAAATGCTTCTGCAGATGTTACTCTGTAGAAAAAGAGAGGTTCAAGCCAAAGGACACCTGCATGAAATGAAACGTGTGTGTAAGCTATAGCTCTGAGGCAGTGTAAGGCATCAGTCATTCTCAAGACAAGGCAGTAAGCATCAAAAATGTTGCCTTTAAGATAAATAATTTTTGGCCAAAGGCAGCATCATGTTTGTCCTTCACAGATAAAGCAATTGCAGAATCTATTGCACCAAGTTAGGGAAATGTTGATATGGTAATTCTACTTCATTCTCTTCATAACTGCACGTTAAACATCACATATCTTCTGACTGGCTGTGATTGTGCTATGTCATGCAGCTTTGTGTTCAGTGCAAACAGACAAACTGCTTACCGCTGGGAACTCTTGACATCACACCTGGTTAAGACACGGTGTTAGCAGGTCGCTGCCATGCCATGCATGCACCTTGTTAGGTTTTGGAACAGTATGTGATCATGGATATATGTAGACTGACTGGGTTCCAGTGCAGGTATTCTGGAGATATACTGACAGTATGACAGGTGTGCTGATGGGTAAACGACCCTGTGATTAATGCACACAGCACTGAGCTTCACGTGGGAGCAGTCGCTCACTTACAGCGTGCTGGAGCTGCTAAATTTAAACACTGGTCAGCACACACACGGACCTCAGGGATTCTCACAAGCACACATAAATAATCACACACACAAACACACACACCCTCTCTCTCTCTCTGCCAGGACTGATAGTGGCTTTAGATCCTCTTTTAAAGGAATAGTTCATCCCCAAAATATACAGTTCATTCCAAACCTTTCCTCCATGGAGCACACAAAGAGATATTTTGAAGAATCTTCACTCAGCTATTTTCTTAGTGACCACAAATGTGACCCTGGACCGCAAAACCAGTCATAAGGGTCAATTTTTCGAAATTGAGATTTATACAGTGGGTACGGAAAGTATTCAGACCCCCTTAAATTTTTCACTCTTTGTTATATTGCAGCCATTTGCTAAAATCATTTAAGTTAATTTTTTTCCTCATTAATGTACACACAGCACCCCATATTGACAGAAAAGTAGGAAATTTACAAAATATCTTCATGGAACATGATCTTTACTTAATATCCTAATGATTTTTGGCATAAAAGAAAAATCAATAATTTTGACCCATAATGTAATTTTGGCTTATTGCAACAAATATACCCCAGCGACTTAAGACTGCTTTTGTGCTCCAGGGTCACAAATGTACATTTAAAAAAAAAGGACAAAAGCAAATCACAGTATCCATACAATAAAAAATGGTGTAGAATTGACAGATAATCACACGTAAATGGCAAGTATCACATTGAATTAAACATGAAATTTTCATGTTGAAAGACTGAAATAGCATTTTCTTGCAGATCATTCTCTAATAATCTTTGTTTTATTTACAACTTCAAAAATCATTTTTACAGTGCATGTCTTCTACATTAAGTCAAAACTTCGGAAGCCATACGGAAGACTGAAATAAGTCACTATGTACAATAATAGTCAGCCATTATTAGAAAATAAACCTTTTTTAAAAAAGATGTAAACTTTAGCATGCTTTTAGACTACTTATTACAGAAATAATATAGATTATTTAAAAGAATATACTCAAGTGTGAACTGAATGTAATGTTACCCTTGATTAAATGTTATTTACAATTAAATTAAAATGTATGGTCCCACTTTATGTTAAGTAGCCCTAATACCAGTGTACTTACATAGTAACTAGATGTGCACAAAGTATGTGACCACAGTGTAAGTACACATTGGTACATAGTATCTACAGCTGTAATGTTTGTGTAACTACACACATGTAACAACCCACTTTTTGCTAATGAAAGTACAAATGTGTAACAGGACTAACAGCACTTTTTGGTAAAGAAAGTGTTACACTTTATATTAAGTAAACAATTCCTATGGATTTACCATGTAATTACACTGATGTTACACAGCAGCGGCCAGTAAATTATGCTTTACATATAAATTGTGGTTGGTGTCCAGAATGTTACACTTTATATTAAGTGGACAGTTCCTGAGGAGTTACCATGTAAGTACACTGGTATTACAGTGGTGCACCAACTCCACCAACTTGAGATCCAACTTCTCCCACTTTACATATCCCTAAAAAATCCAATTACTCTTATACATATTGTTGTTACAAAATGTAGTTATATATGTCCTGTTACACATTTGTACTTACACAAACCATTCGGAGGGTGTTACATGTGTGTAATTACAGAAATATTACAGCTCTAGATACTATGTACCAATGTGTACTTACACTGTGGTTACATACTACGTACACATCTAGTTACTATGTAAGTACACAGGTATTAGGGCCACTTAATATAAAGTGGGACCACATTAAGTAATAATTTGAGTTAAAAGTACATTTCTAATTTTACTTGTATATTATTATAAAACTTTCACTAAGAAAAAAAAGTACAAAGTTATAAGAAGAAAACAATCAGATGCAAGGGATGGCGGTCAGCGTTAGGAAATATTTGACCAATCAGAATCAAGCATTCCAGAGCGCTGTTTAATAATCACTGATAAGTTTCCCTTTCGTCATATTGACTATAAAAATGCTACACTGATGCGCCAGTGCCATGTTTGACATTATTACACAATTCTGCCATCATTTACTCACCATCATGTCAGAAGGAGACATTTACGACATAAGACATAATACATTGGTCACCCTTTTCAATGCAATTACAATTAATGTATAATATCCATATAAAATCACTATTAAAACCATCAGAATCACTGAGTGAGAAAAACTCAAGAACTGGATAAAAAAAAGCTTTCTGTTCTGGATCATTTATTCATTTTCACTATTCCTTTAAGAGGAGATTTGTGTGTTGTGTATGTAAGATAATGTGACGCTCTGACCTTTAAACATGTTTATGTGTCAGCAGCCTGTGCATTACTCTCTCCCCCTCCCCTCTTTCTCTTTCAATCCCATGAGGTCAGTCTCACAGTAACCCGAGACCTTTGCATTTTAAATATATGTGACATTGTGCAGTACAAAAACTGCCTAGGCCAGGGATTTTGAGGGTATTTTTAGTAGTGATGTGAATAGCATCACTATTACTATTGCTCCGATCTATTCTAATGATTATTACAAATACAGACACGCATACTTCTCATGGCCATTTTAATCATTTTTGACTTTCAGTCCGAGTTAAATCAAAATTGAAGTCATTTTATCTGTAAAAGAAAACCTACTTAATAATTCTGCACACCTGAATAAGGAGTTTTTCACTTCCAGTCTTCATGGACAATTATACATCACTTATAAATAATTAAATACAAAATTAATAGTAGTTAAGATTGATGTGGTTTGGAATTGGTCAAATGTGCTTGGAAAAAATATTATCAGAATATCAACTTGCCTAATAATTATGCGCACACTGTATATAAATACATATAAAATGATGATACAGACAAAATAATAATAATAATAATAATAATAAAAATCTTACAATTCCACAAAAAAATCCTTCTTTGCCTGTCCCTTCTCCTTGATTCTCTTCCATCCATCTGTCCTAGGAATTATTAATGATGGATGTGGGAGGTTTTTGTCATCTGTACTAGGCATCAGTAATCAGGATTAACTAGCTGATCAGTGATCTCTATTTGAGTTTACACTATAACCAGATGGCACAGCCACAGACTGACAACATTCGGTTCATTAAGTCTTATTTACATTGCTCACAAAGATAGTAGAAAAAGATTTTTCAATGTTGTAACTAAAACAACCATTATTGGAGTATGTTTTACAAGAAAATACAATTTCAGTTTTCCAACTTAAAAAAAATAATATTTAATTTCATGGGTTACTTGCCATTTCTTTGTAATTATTTGTGAATTTACTAGCAATTTCTGAGTGAATATCGTCTCAAAGTAAATCTTACATTTATTTAATTTTATTATTTAATTTTATTTTTTTTGTTTGGCAAGCCCTAATCTGATTGGCTGGCCTTACTAAGGATGTATATTTTTTTTAGTATAGCAGAAATAATCTTAATCTTTCTTACTGTTTTTTGGAGGAAAACTAGTCACTACCAGGTTAGTGACATTAAATCTTTAATTATATTATATTATATTATATTATATATACAGACACACACACTTACACCCTTTTTTTTTTTTTTAGACAATATAGAGTTCCTCAAGCAGAACTGTATTTTACCTTTTACTGTATATTCAGCTAATATGTCAAGAAAGATATTCCGATTACAATGTCTACACACAATATAGAGTTCCTCAAGCAGAACGGTATTTTACCTTTTACTGTATATTCAGCTAATATGTCAAGAAAGATATTCCGATTACAATGTCTACACACATTCAGTGGGGACTTGAGGAAAAAAAATTGGTCACTTTATTTTAAGGTCCAATTATTGCTTATTAATAGTTAGTAAGGTAGCTGTTATGTTTAGGTATTGGGCAGGATTAGGGATGTAGAATATGGTCATGTAGAATAAATGCTTTGTAAGTACTAATAAACAGCCAATATGTTAATAATAGGCATGCTAATAAGCAACTAGTTAATAGTGAGAATTGGTATACTAAAACTCTACTCTACTATACTACCAAACATTATCTTGCAAAACAGTTGCGTCAAAACTAATGTAGTAGACCTTGCTAGCTGCCAATTAGCTGCAATATTAGCAAAAATGTAATTTCCGCTGCAAATTTAGGTGTTGCGGTAAAGACCTTGTGTTGCGGGAGAGACAAGTTTAAGGTTTACTGTATATTAAATTACAAATATTCAGTCTATATGTTTTCTGTTTCTTTTACTGTTGTTCTCTACAGTAGCCTGTTTTTGATTTCATGGCACTTTAACATTGTGTCCTTACCGACACAAGATGTCATTCCCGCAGCTCTGCTTTATTTATTTATTTTTCATATTTTTATGTGCAAAAAACATATTTTAACACTTAAGTTGAGATGATTAATGCCCGGTTCAGACTACACAATTTTAGCCCGATTTTGCCACGAAAAAGTCATAGTGGACGACAACCGATTCCACGTCTGCGATGCTTCACGACATCACGACAGAAAGACTAGCAGGTTTAATTTTTTTTCCGTCGTCCACGACGAGTTCTGTCACATTGGTGACGTTGACCAATAGCAGCACAGAAGCTCTTTCGTACACAGGTTTCAGTGGGGATTCGTAAACGACAATGGGCGTCGGGACGCAAGATTCCATCGTTTCAGCACGTGTAGTGTGTCATAGTGGACGATCCGCGTCTGCGATGCTTCACGACATCACGACAGAAAGACTAGCATGTTTCATTTTTTTTCCGTCGTCCACGACGAGTTGACCAATAGCAGCACAGAAGCTCTTTCATACACAGGTTTCAAACATGGCGAAACGAAAGAGAGATGATGGTGCTGCTAGGTGGAATTATGAGATGGAGGAAAGGTTCGTGGAGCTGTGGCAACAGTACTCCTGCCTGTATGATGCGTCATTGAGGAACTACCACGACAGAACAAAGAAAGAAAAATGCTGGCGAACTATAGCGGAAGCGCTTCAGCCATGCTTACACTCTTGTTTTCGGAAGTCAGTCGCTAGTTCCGCCTTCTCGATGACATCTTCTCGTTAAAGACGGCACGCGATGAATGGTCGGGAAGCAACGTGTAGTCTGACATATTTCTTGTCCACGACACGACAAGATTTTAGGAGTCAAAATCGTGTAATCTGACACAGTGACTATCGTGACCGACAAAAATATCATGTAGTCTGAACTCGGCATTACACATTGCAATTGCAACATCTGTCATAAAAAGCTAACTATGTTATCTTTAGTGTGTATGGAAACAATTGACATCTAAGGTTACTGTCTAAATTTTACATGGCATAGAGAAAACCATGAAATCTCCTATTTTGTATATTATTTTTTAATATCAGTATTTACAAAACTGCACAAAATTTGAAAAAGCTATTGAAATATATTACATTTTTATAGAAATTTAAAAAGAAAAATGTGTATCATGAACTTTTTTGTAACGTTGCGGTAAGGAGATTTTGTAATAAGAAGAGTTGAAAAACAAAAAATAAACACGTTCCAGATTAAAATCTTAATGACTCCATGCAATTTTGTTGACCTTTTTATATGTATTACAGACTCTGATGGTTAAAATTAAAATTCACAGAGGTTGATTTTTTTCAATTTTGGAGAGTCAAAAGTGCCCATGAGTAGTCCATGTATCCACCGTTCCACAACACAGGAAGTTCCTGAGGCTTGCTTTCTGGGGTGAAGCATACCAGTACAGGGTTCTTCTGTTCACCTCGCAATTTCAACAAATGCATGGATGCAGCACTGGTTTCTCAGTATCTCTAGGGTCCTGAAACACTTTCTGCCAGATCTGAGAAGCGATCATGGACACTTATGTCCACAGAGCTGCCCTGTGGAGGAAAACTGATCAGTTGTTTGTCTGCTTTGGTCTACCTAAGAAAGGTTTTCCAGCGACCAAACAGACTGGCAGCTTCTAAAGCCCTTCTTTCAGAAGCTTCCCTGCAGGATGTTTGTGATGCTGTGGACCAATCCTCTACGCTCACATTTGTCAGATTTTACAACTTACACTCGTTAAAGACGGCACGCGATGAATGGTCGGGAAGCAACGTGTAGTCTGACATATTTCTTGTCCACGACACGACAAGATTTTAGGAGTCAAAATCGTGTAATCTGACACAGTGACTATCGTGACCGACAAAAATATCATGTAGTCTGAACTCGGCATTACACATTGCAATTGCAACATCTGTCATAAAAAGCTAACTATGTTATCTTTAGTGTGTATGGAAACAATTGACATCTAAGGTTACTGTCTAAATTTTACATGGCATAGAGAAAACCATGAAATCTCCTATTTTGTATATTATTTTTTAATATCAGTATTTACAAAACTGCACAAAATTTGAAAAAGCTATTGAAATATATTACATTTTTATAGAAATTTAAAAAGAAAAATGTGTATCATGAACTTTTTTGTAACGTTGCGGTAAGGAGATTTTGTAATAAGAAGAGTTGAAAAACAAAAAATAAACACGTTCCAGATTAAAATCTTAATGACTCCATGCAATTTTGTTGACCTTTTTATATGTATTACAGACTCTGATGGTTAAAATTAAAATTCACAGAGGTTGATTTTTTTCAATTTTGGAGAGTCAAAAGTGCCCATGAGTAGTCCATGTATCCACCGTTCCACAACACAGGAAGTTCCTGAGGCTTGCTTTCTGGGGTGAAGCATACCAGTACAGGGTTCTTCTGTTCACCTCGCAATTTCAACAAATGCATGGATGCAGCACTGGTTTCTCAGTATCTCTAGGGTCCTGAAACACTTTCTGCCAGATCTGAGAAGCGATCATGGACACTTATGTCCACAGAGCTGCCCTGTGGAGGAAAACTGATCAGTTGTTTGTCTGCTTTGGTCTACCTAAGAAAGGTTTTCCAGCGACCAAACAGACTGGCAGCTTCTAAAGCCCTTCTTTCAGAAGCTTCCCTGCAGGATGTTTGTGATGCTGTGGACCAATCCTCTACGCTCACATTTGTCAGATTTTACAACTTACACTTGGGTTCTACTCCATACTGTCAAGTGCACCTGTCTTAGTTGTGCTCACCATGATTTCACACTAGACAGACATTCGTCAGCATAGTGAAGTGGGTATTGTCATACGAGTTCTCTTGACAGGGAATGTCTCCGGTTACGACTGTAACAATGGTTTCCTGAGAGGGAATGAGATGCTGTGTACGTTTTTTTTTTAGCTAGAATAAATGGCATTTGTCAGACATTGTTATCCAGAACCAATATTATATTGCATTCATGGTACACATTTTATTAGTTTTATGCATTGCCTGGAAATTAAGCCCACAACCTTGGTGTTGCTAGCACCATGCTCTACTCTTTGAGCTACAGAAATGCCATTTGCTGTGCAATACTACTATACATACCTAAGAAGCCAGTTATATCACACACACTTTTTCTGCACATCTGTACTGCATATAAAGAGCAAATGTAATACGCATTTATGAAATATGCATAAAGGGGCAAACAGACCTTTATTTAGTCATTCCTTTAGGGCAGAAATAAAGCATTAGGTTCATATTTGCAATTCCTCCTCAGGCAGAGGAAAAACAAATGCTTGAAAACACAAAGAGGGACAGAGAAAGAGAAGAAGCCTCTCATTAAAAACCTATGAATTCTTTATCAGGTCAACAAATGGCTGCAGCTTTGTGCAGCGTGCTGCGGTAAAGAAATGCACAAAGCAATTTACTGGACTCGCTTTAATAAGGCGTTACCATCTGTAAAACTCAGCAGGGTTCATGCGTGTACGTGACTGTGATAATGAAGGGGAGAGAATGTGATTTTATGTGTGCATGTAATGAGGATGATGGGAGAGGGGCGGTTTAAAGGCACAGCACCCTGCAGTTGATCTGATCTATATTAAAGCAAATAACGCATTAATCAGATATACGTATATGTAAAACTCATCTGATTACTGTCTAAGAATATTCATTACAACTACACAAATTACAACGTACTGTGCTCAGAATTATTCATGCAAAGTATTCTTGTTTATTCTAAGCATTTCAACTGAATGTTTTCTTCTATAGACCACACATTTAAAAAGTGCTTTGTACTGCGAGTCACTATCGGTAATGTAGTATAGAGCTCTGTGTCTGTACACTGTTGAGGGGAAACAGCAGCATAAAAAATTGTAGATAAGCAATATTCTTTTGCAGTTAACGTGTCTTTTCTTCTCCACCTGTTTTTTTCTGACCATACTGACCCAATGAGCATTTCGCTGTCCAATGGTCATGCCTTAACTTTGCAATTTCTAGTATTGCATCCTTCTCATGGCCATTTTAATCATTTTTGACTTTCAGTCCGAGTTAAATCAAAATTGAAGTCATTTTATCTGTAAAAGAAAACCTACTTAATAATTCTGCACACCTGAATAAGGAGTTTTTCACTTCCAGTCTTCATGGACAATTATACATCACTTATAAATAATTAAATACAAAATTAATAGTAGTTAAGATTGATGTGGTTTGGAATTGGTCAAATGTGCTTGGAAAAAATATTATCAGAATATCAACTTGCCTAATAATTATGCGCACACTGTATATAAATACATATAAAAACTTATTTTCATTCATTCATTCCATTCAAAGCACTGTGTGTACAACGTAGGATTAAATTAAAATATTGTAAAATATTGTTAATATAAAGACATGAACTAACGAATCCACCATTAGAAGAAAGTTAACGTTTCTAACAACAAAGCACTTGCACTCTCAACTTGATTTTTATGAGTCCTTTTCATCACTTTGAACATCATTATTAGTCATTGATCAATTCTAAATAAAAACAGTCAGCATCGAATACACACAAATATTTATTCCATTAGTAAAACTGAATAATACCAAGCTTTCTTTCCAGCACAAGCACATGACCACGCTGTTAAACATGTAGAACAAGCACATTTACTGAATGAAACAAGTTTATTTTACTCAAATACTACTGAAAATCTACATTTACAGAAGTACCTTCTTTTAGTAAAATGTTTAATGAGAAAATTTTTTTAATCTAGATTAACTGCATGAAATAACTGGTGTGTATATGTTTGATTCTCAGTTTTGCACTCTTGCACACTTCAGGCATTTGTACATTAAGGGTACATTTATAGGACAACAATGTACTACAAATGGAAACGTTTTTCCTTTGCGTTTTTAACAAGATTCATGTAAAGATGACAAAATCCCTGTCCACACGAATCTGCAAAAATGAGTGAAAAACACTTACAGTATACATTCCAGGTGCATAGTGCATACTGTATGCCTAAAAGACTGAAGTAATATAAAAACAAAAAGAGGAGATTATGTTATTGTTTGTTGAAAAACTTGCATTTGGAACCCATTTTCAGGTCCCAAAACATATGTTGTTGTGTAACACTGAGTTTTCCTCAGGCACCCATAGAGACGAGACGTGGAGACGAAGAGCTTGTGTGATGGAGGGAAACTGCTGACCGGGAAACACTCTAGTGATCATCCTATTATTTGCTCTGCCTGATTATGCAAACACAGTGGTGGACAGTAACGGAGTAGCTTTACTTCGTTACTGTACTTAAGTACATTTTTCAAGTATCAGTACTTTACTGGAGTAGTTTTATTTTGAGTAACTTTTACTTTTACTTCACTACATTCCAAAGCATAAGATCGTACTTTTTACTTCACTACATTTCATAAAACATATCGTTACTCGAACGAACTGATTCTTTTCAATGAACCTTTTAAATCGGTTCGCAAATCGCACCAAACGATTCATTCACGAATTAGAATGATCTGATTGCAGCTGTTCTCGAGTGGACAACTCACTTATTCAAATGAACCGTTTAGTGCGAGTCTCCAGTGAACTGAATTCACAAGTAAGAACCATACAGTCTATGGTAAGAACCAGGAGATAAATTGAAAAAGGAGTACTTTTACTGGAGTAATATTTTATTATACGTATCTGTACTTTTACTCAAGTACTTGATTTGTGTACTTCGTCCACCACTGTGCAAACACCAGAACACTCTGTCAACATGAATAGTGGTCCAGAGTATCATAGCAGCAATAATAACCTGCAGTCTAAAAGAGGGGTTCAAATTCAGATGGATAAAGAGGAACATGTATCTGTGCATGCTATACTTAAATGATACAGTGTGTAGCTATGAATTTTAGTGAATTAATGTTAAGCACATCCTGCGCAAGCCATTTTGGAAGGAGCATGTAAATACAGAACACGATTTGAGTTATTTTATATACATGTTTTGAAAACCCTTTATATAGAGAATATGGTAGTACTGTTTGTGTTAATTTGATGTAGTCATAAATATCTGTATGTGAATTTAACATTACTTTTGTGAAAATTAAATGTTTAGGTGGAGGGGGGAAAAATGTGCACTGGATATGCGTTATGTAGTCACTTCTCAGGATGTTTGCCTCAAACTGCTGCTTATTAAAAGTTAGTTGTTAATGCTGAGGGATGAGGACTGTCGACATGAGAACAGATGTGAGCTGTAACTGAACGTCACTGTGATCTTTGTCCACGTCACCCACAGTATAGAAAGAGCTACTCAGCTACAGTGTATAATACACATACTGCACCAGGGGCCCGTTCTTCATACGTCGCTAACTCCGTTAGCTGGATTTGATTGTTGACAATTTGGCATGA
>NW_015640442.1:64979-70472 GCF_001515625.1 Sinocyclocheilus rhinocerous | reverse complement strand
GTCGCCGGCCAACGAGTTGGTGTTTTTTCAATGTATGCTTCAGACATGGGTCACGACGAGGTGTTCCCCCATAGCGACCCCTAGAGGACGCAGTTCGAAGTTCCCATGAAAGGGAACCAAGCTTTCTTTCCAGCACAAGCACATGACCACGCTGTTAAACCTGTAGAACAATCACATTTACTGAATGAATCCAGTTTATTTTACTCAAATACTACTGAAAATCTATTGTACTTAATAGAAAAAGTTAGCGAGCTGATTGTATTAAGCAGAACTCATACTGAGTGAGTTACAGCAGAATTAATGTTCCCAGCATGCTTTGCTTCGGACTCTTAAGGAAAAGTAAAGGTTGAAATTAAGTGTTCTTTTGTGTGTTTTTGCACAAGATTAGTATAGATCTGTTCGTGCTTAATGTTGTTACATTGGAATTTAAATGGGTTGCTGTTTTTTGGGGGGAGTTGCATTGTGCTGAAGAGTAGAATCTGTGGGTTGAAGGTGGCCCAAAAATTACATTAAAATTATATATTGTTTTATTTAAAAAGCAATGCTTGTGCATTGTAATTACATCAACACGTGCATGTGAACCTATGCAATTACTAGCTAGCAATTAACAGCAAAAATTTAAGCTAGTGTTTATGCAATTTAGTGGATATTTAATATGAATAACTTTCTCTTTTTTGGCCTCAATTAAAGTTCACAGTACTTATAAATATTGGTTTCTGAAATGAAACCGGCAAAGGCAATCAGTTTCCTCAAATGGTTTGAGTTGCTTTAACTCATTGAGTTTTGAGAGGTGTCACTTACACAGACATGCACACTACATTGAAAGAGTAAGGCATGCGAGCAGCCCTCGCTGTGAGGTTGATGCAGTCACGCAGTCGCTGTGACCCTCAAGCTGCGGTCACTAATCAGGGATTTACCTCTGCTGGGGCTTTTCTGCTATTTTTAGCTTGGAGGAGAATGAAGACTGTAAACCACCCTGAGGACCAAATCTATCACTTTAACCCCCCCATACACCACCTGAGAGGCTCTGAGCTTATGATCACACAGCGTCTACAGCTGCAGTGTAGATTTTACCTCCAGTGTGCCGTAGGCTGTGTCTTCATGTCATGCCTACAAAAACAAGCCATGCTTTTATATAGTAACAGTTTATGAACTTTTCTGACTGATAAGACAGCCTTTGAGACAGTGATATTTTAGTGTCATTTCTATAGTATTATAGATTTTTGTAATATTTTGAATTATACTTTTTTGGTCAATTTTATTGGTTTTTAATGTCTATATAATTTTATATAGTCGTCTATATAGTCTTCATTTAGTTTTTTGTCTGTATAGTTTTTATTCATTTTCATTTATCTTTTTATTTTATTTTATGCAGTATTTCAAGTTAAAGTAAATGCTTTGGAAACTGGTCGAAATAAAATAAGTTTAAGGTTTTTGTTTTATTTTATTTTCCGTTAGCGTTTATTTTGTTTCAAGTTACGACTTAGACTACTAGTCAACAAACTGTATATAATCGATGTACAATCAGAAGTCATTGTCCATACAGACAAAAAGTGATGGTAAAGTTGTCTACATTCTACAGTATGTTCTATGTTTGAATAAATCAGGTTCTAAACAAAAGCAAAGCTCTTACTGGTGGGAAAACGGCATGTTAATGAGATGGTAACCATGTTGATTTAACACCTCATAAATAGTCACAGCCGTACAGTGTAACTCCAGCAGATGTGTTCTGACTTCTCAGGATAACTTTCTCCTGTCTTACGAATACAGATGGCAACACACGTCATATTACTGCAACAGCCATCTGCCTTCAGGATATAGTTAGGTTTGAGTTTGAGGCTGTGGAAATTGAAGGATTTCAAACATGTACGTTAAAATGCCATCAACTGAGTAAAGCATATCGAGAGGACGACCATCAAGATTTTAAGTATATTTGCAATAAACGCAGTGTATTTGTAGTGAAACACAGTGTAACAAATTTAGGTTGTAAAAATTAAAAAACGGTTCCCTGTTAGCTGAGATTAAAGCTTGAATAATGAAACTCAATATTAAATGAGTGAATACACTAAACATGCAAAAAAAAGGGGGAAAAAATGCCAATTCTGATTTGAATGAATGGTAACACTTTATTTCGATAGTCCACTTTAGACATTCTATTAACAGTAAGTAACTTTGCAACTACATGTCAACTAGCAGTTAGTAGAGTATTAGTAGACTGTCTGCTTAACACTTAAGACTATCTTCTAACACTTTCTTTGTCAACTTATTCTACTAACCCTAAACCTACCCTAACAGTCTACTCTGAGAGTTAGTAGACATGTAGTTGACATGTAGTTACAAAGTTACTTATAGTTAGTAGAATGTCTAAAGTGGACTATCGAAATAAAGTGTAACCGAATGAATACTAAAACAAAATAATCTCAACATGTTTGTTCATAAATCCAGTTGTGCAGTCATTCAAATGACTAAAACATCCAGTTCAGGCCATCATCAACTCTCACAAAGAGTGTTAAACAAACAGATTATTTTATACAATAGAATACACAAGTGAAGTCGTGGCCTAATGGTTAGAGAGTCGGACTCATAACCCAAAGGTTGCGGCTTCGAGTCTCGTACCGGCAGGGATTGTAGGTGGGGGGGAGTGAATGTACAGTGCTCTCTCCCACCTTCAATACCACGACTGAGGTGCCCTTGAGCAAGGCAAAAAGTGGCTGCCCACTGCTCCGGGTATGTGTTCACGGTGTGTGTGTGTGTTCACTGCTGTGTGTGTGCACTTTGGATGGGATAAATGCAGAGCACTAATTCCTAGTATGGGTCACCATACTTGGCCACATGTCACGTCACGTCACACACATGTTGGTTTCACTATATGCTTCTCAAATAAATGTATCTTCATCTAAGAATGTTTTGGTATTAGTACCGGAAAACAACAAGATACTGAGTAAGAATTTTATATATATATAATTTTGTTTTTTTTTTGATGCAAACTTTAACTGAACTGTACCATTCAAATAAAGACCTCGATTGACTTGTTCATGTGTGTTTGATTAAGGTTGGAAGTAAACTTCGCAGGACAGTGACCCTCACGACCGGGTGAAATATTGCTGGTCTGGAGAGCAGACGGTCTCTCACAGCAGTGAATTATGCCAATGCCTGGGTCAGGGCCTGAAATGGGGCCTGTGCCAACAGAGAGATTGTATTAAACTGTTTGGGCTACAGTTAACTAAATCCATAGTGGATTAACCAGCTGAGATCTACTTAGAGGAATTTCACTGATATGCTTTCTCTGAGAAGACTGTACTATCTGACTCAGGAACGTTTTGATGTTTTTGTGGGATTGTTCTCATTGAAGGTCAGGCCATGTAAGCAGTGATGGATAGATTACTTACTAATTGTAGTCCATTACTGATTTCAATGATGAAAAATGTAACTAGTAACCTAATCTATTATATTACAAACTTTAAGTAATCTAATCAAAATACTTTTAGATTACTTTTAGGTTTCTTGTGATCAGTTACATGATGTGCATTACGTTTTACACTGAGTCAGAATTTTCCAAACTGGGGTTCTTAAAGGAATGATAATTTTAAGGAAGGAAGGATAATTTTAATATCCACAGAATAAACAATCTAAATAAAATGCTTACTAAAAAAGACGTGAACATGTGACCTCTAACCAACATCAGAGAATTGTCATGCAAATGTCTTGGAAAAAATATCAACTTTATTATTAATATATAATAATTTACATTTATAATTAACATCTCTGGGGTAGTTCAAGTATATATATTAATGTTAAAAGGTTTTGCTGCTAAAGAAAAGCTACGTTAAATGAAAACAAATGCAACAAAGATTATTGGAGTACATTTTTGCACCAATAATTTCCAATAACTTAACACAGTGACCAGCGGCAATGATTGTGACAAACTGACCAATGACATTCCTCCCTCTTCTCTTTTGTGTTGAGATTGAGGTCACTGTAGATCTGCTCACATTAGGCTGAACCCTCTGTCTGATTCATGACATGTTCAATGAGAGGGAGTCACTTCATCAGTCAGAGGGACTCACTTCTCTCCTCTTTGCTCTCCTTTTCTTAAACGCTTTCAGTTGTGGGCATTGAAATCTCGCCCTTTCTTCTCATCTTCCTCCAGGGTCCTAATTATTTGTTTGACCTGGGTTTCCACAGGTGACCGCTTTTATAAAATGCCAAGTTATGATGTAGTAGTTGTATGAATAATTTAGTAATTTTGCCAACCTAGCAAAAACTGCAGTGTTTTGAAATAAAAATGTGAAATCTGTTGGGGAAAAATACACAACTATATTCCTTTTGTATTTGACAGAAAAAAACTCAAGATTTTTGCTCTACAATATTAGTAAACAAACAGAATTTTATTTCCCTATCAGTAGCTCAGTTACTTGTATTAATATTAATTATTTTTATATACTGTACATTTTTTGTGGGCAAATTAAGAGCATGGTACAAAATAAAATTCTCCATCTCCAGTAATCATCTATCCCTTTCTCCCACTGCTTTACCAAACTGTAAAAATGATTGTAATTTTAACTGTAAAAAGACTGTAAATGCTAAAAACCTGTTTATTGGTTTACAGTAATTTATTTGTGTTTGTGGTGATTGTCTGTATAAAGGTACAAACCTAGTTAAAGGTTGGTCGATCAGTGATATCAGTATAACAGCTAATGAAATATACATTTTTAATGTAAATTTAAGTTCAATCAATATAACCTAAAATGTTGCTACTGTATTTTTTTTTACAGTAAAGTTCTGGCAACTGCAGCTGCTGTTTTATTTTTACAGTGTAGGAAGGCAATTCTACAACAACCTATTTTAGGTGAATAATTCACGCCATTTCAATGAGAACATCATCATGAAGTTCATTTGCTTGAGGCCTGTTTCACACTGACAGCGTTTCAGTCATTTTCATCATTACTACTGTGACTGCACTGAATATTTCATGAGGAGGGCAACATTTACATCCATGATGAACCACAGAAATCAGACACAAAAGTGAAGCTATAAACTGTTTAAAACATCTGGATTCAGTCATACTTACTGAATAGATTCTGTTTGTCACTGTGCATTTAACCTGCATCAATTTCAAAAGATGTATGTGTTCCAACAATGAGTAGTTTGCTAAACTTTATGTTGCTTCATTAAAGGGGTGGTTCACTGGTTTTTTTCTAGGCTTGATTGTGTTTATGGGGTGCAGTCTAACATGTGTTAATGCTTCGTTTAACAAAAAACGCATTATTTTTCACATAATTTACCTTTATTCCACCCCGCTCTGTCCCTTCTCTGAGAAACGGGCTGATCATTTCCTTCTTTTATGAAGCCCCGCCCTCAGAAATAGGCAATGGGCTCTGATTGGTTAGCTAGCCCAGTGTGTTGTGATTGGCTAAACCGCCTCTAGTGCGCATCTAAAAACGTCCCGCCCCTCACCTCAGCGGCATGTGCTCCGGTTGTATTGTAAACAAC
>NW_015640442.1:61985-63410 GCF_001515625.1 Sinocyclocheilus rhinocerous | reverse complement strand
GTTTTTTTTCTAGGCTTGATTGTGTTTATGGGGTGCAGTCTAACATGTGTTAATGCTTTGTTTTTTTAAAAATGCATTATTTTTCACATAATTTACCTTTATTCCACCCCGCTCTGTCCCTTCTCTGAGAAACGGGCTGATCATTTCCTTCTTTTATGAAGCCCCTCCCTCAGAAATAGGCGATGGGCTCTGATTGGTTAGCTAGTCCATTGGCTAAACCGCCTCTAGCGCGCGTCTAAACGTCCCCTCACCTCGGCGGCATGTGCGATTCATATATGAATAGATTTTTACGTGCACCTCTAGTTTTCTCTTCCTCTTCTCTAAAGCAATGCAGCATGGCCTCGCCCCCTTTGCTGCCTTTTCCCGAGGGCGGGGTTTATCTGGGTTTGTGATGTCACGAACCCGGGAAGTAACTCGTTGTAGTCCCGCAATGAACCACCCCTTTAAAGCTTATTTTGCAAACGATTATGTTGATAAATACACTAAAACAATTTGGTGTAGAATTTACTTTGAAACAATTTTCACTCAGAAATTGCTAGTAAAATTCACAAATAATTACAACAAGAAATGACAAGTATTGCATTGAATTAAACATGAAATTTTGAGACAGTATTTCCTTATAAACAAACTCCAGTGATATTTATTTAATTGAAAATTAGAAAAATCTTTTTTTTACAGTGTAGGCCAGCAGTGCATTTTCAGTTTGTTTTTTATTGAGCTGAATGTGGAAAACATATATGCTCTGCACTAAAAAACCTGCTTCTGGGACAGCGCAACACTGCTTAATAGGGTGCCCAAATATATAAGTACTGCTCACGCCTTACAAATGCAGAATATGTGGAACACACTAAAGGTTTGGAGCATATGTTCAGGGCACAGAGTCATTTTACACATGCTTTTCATCCATAAAGACTAACAGGACATTATTGCAGGGACAGTTCACCTGAAGCCCCTCTGGAAATCCTCTCATGTCACATCTCTGCTCAGGTCAGTGCACTGACTGTCAGCAGAGGACAGAGGCAAATTCAGGACACACCACTGTGACTGCCTACAAACTCAAACAACATATCATTTCACTTATTTTAGGATGGACTTAATTATTATCAAAAAATTGTGTATACTGAAGATAACAGGATTACAGATATTGGTTGCTTTTTAAACGTTATTAAACCTGCATCTGTAAAAACAAAATTTTATGTTGGCGGCAATAGTCTCATAGGCAGTGTACTGGCTTGTGGACCTTAGGGTTTTATATATATATATATGTGACAACTGGAGTGAATGGTACCTGGAGCAATGAATTTCAAGTTTTGCAAACCGGGTCCAAAACTTTTTGTGATCTTGTCGATAAAACCACAGTCATATGTAGTCAGAAAATTGTTAGTTCAATGTTGAGAAAAAATAAATAAATTATATATATATATA
>NW_015640442.1:52314-61969 GCF_001515625.1 Sinocyclocheilus rhinocerous | reverse complement strand
ATATATATATATACTGTATATATTCAATTATATACACAAAATAATGCATCTTTTCTTTTTTTCTTTTTTGTCCTGTATGGGCACCATGATTTTGGATTATACCAATATTAGAACAGCAGGTAAAAATTAGGGATTATCGGTATCGGCCCGATACTGGTCTCCTGTACTCGTTAAAATGCCCCGATACCAAACGCTGATACCACACAGCATGTGATAAGCGCCATATTCAGACAAAGAAACACCGACAACAGAACAACAGACAGCAGAAAGGAGTTAAGGATGTCTACTACCATTATACATACTCTTTTGGTTTCTGTACCCAATATTTAAAAAATGTACTAATGCAATAAAAATATCGGTATCGGTACTCGGTATCGGCAAGTACCAAAAATAAAAGTATCGGTATCGGGCGAGTACTGGAAAAAGTGGTATCGGTGCATCCCTAGTAAAAATAATGGCATGGTTGTTTCAGTGTTTCCAGGTCATATGAATACATGCACTAAAGATACTATTTTGATTAAATCAATACTGAAATTTCAGTAGCACTTTATTTTACAGACTTCTTCCGCATGCATATACTATGTAGTTATTACAGTAAATACAATAACTAGGTAATAACCCTGAATCTACCCCTAAACTTAACCCTAATTACACTGTAAGTACCTGTAATTGCCCATATTGTATAAATAAATTATAAATAAACCAAAAGTTCTGCTTTAGAAATGTAACTAGCTGTACAATGTCGCTTCTGACAGTGGTAAATGTAAAAATTTTCATTGGCCTTGACCCATCTTTTAGTGCACAAAAAGTTAATATTTCAACCACATCTTGCAGAAAATGATTCATCTGGTAGGTGTGTTATTACTCACAGAAATGTGAAAAACAATGAATGACTTCTGAGTTGCTGTTTGTTGAATGAAATGTGATGAGGCGGACAGGGTTATGAGGACGTTGGATAAATACATCTAATCCAAACCCTAATCCTAATGTTCCTAAATTTAACCCTAATCCTGTTAGGTGGCGCTTTGATTATCTGGACATGATTTGAAATTTTGTTCATATGGATCAGATTGCTTATTTCCTTTTAAAGTTAATGACAAAGGATACATTTTTTGTTATTTATGATAAGAATTTTATGAGCATTTTAATGAGAATTGTATGAACAGATTTCAGGGATGAATTATGCTTGAAAAACAAGGAAAAACCATACAGTTTTGTTAGCTGGACCATCTTAAAAGCACACACTAGATTTAATTTAGATCCACTCATGCATACACACAACTATAACTACAGTCAGAGGCACAGAGGCGCTCTGTGAACATAAGACAAAGTGAATTTGAGTGAACTGAGCTGTTGGAAGGTTGCCAGTGCTGACGAGATCCCTCAGGCCTGCGTTTGCCCTCCACATCACTCCAGGCTGCCAGAACTTCCCTGCTGTACTGCTGGAGCCCCATACTGATTAACAGCCAAACTATATAATTAAAAATGCATAATCACCTTTTGTCTCTGTGCTCTAGGGTATCCCTTGCTGAATGTCTTGATGCACGTCTGTTCTCATTTAACCAGACCCCCCACTAACTAAACGACATCAAGCCTGTTTGATCCCAAAAGCAATGTTTTGTCACAGTTAGGAAATATATCAATTGTATTTTGGTAAGACAATACACTGTAAAGTGGTAACCTGCAATTGTTACCTTAGCAAGCTATTTATACCTGATTTAACTGGTTAAAATGTAAGTATATATACTGGATGTTACCATTCTTTTCAGTGTGGCTAGTAAAATGAATACATTTGAATATATGCATGGGTACACAAGGTTCTTAAGTACATTATCACACAAGCAAGAGTGCTGTTGTTCACATAATCACATGCAGCACTACATCACAATTGCATGTGTGATATTGGTAAGTTCCTAAAGAATCCAGAGTTTTGAATGTTCTCAAGCAACAAACAGGAACAACATATGTTACTGAAGTGGATGTTTAAAGTATTCTGTGCTCACTCGAGGTGGATTTCCATCCCAGATTTTCCATTTCCAGCTCTCTGCTCGCTAATGAGAGAAACCCCAGTCCAAGTGATTTTGGAGAAAGAGGAAACACAGATACTCTCACTGTTACTGAAATCGCTTTTGATAAAGAACTTACTTATGGTCTATAAAGCATAATAATGCATTTATGCATAATTGTAGTATGCAAACGTCCAACTAAAACGTTTCAAATAATGGGGTAATCTCCACAGAAGAAGGGTACAAAGACATCTGCACATAACCCGTATTGTGCAACAAGGGCAAAAGCCTCTGCTGCTGAGCCACCACCACTGAAGCAGTTTCATATAGAGTAGGCCCAATGAAATCACCAGGAATGCTGTTGAAGAGCCTTTTGAAACAGATTGACAGGGACTTCTTGGTGTAGTCTGAACCAGACTAAACAGGCATGGATCAGTTCACATGAGCGGTAGACAATGTGGTCCGGATTATGCAAGAATCCTATTGCACTCCCAGACTAATAGTAATAATAAAAAAATCTTTTGCCTTGGCAAAAGCACACTCTTTTAAAGGTTCAGTCTGAGCCTTAGACACCTCAGATGGGCAAGGATAAAATCTCAATTCTGAAAAATCCTCAGACTGCGCTAAAATCAGCCAGTTGTCGAGGTAATTCAGCACAGCCAGGGCTGTGTCCTTGTAAAGGTGCAAGGTCACAAGGCTAGACCAAAGGGAAGAACCCGAAATTGGCACACTTCGCCCTCAAAAGTCAACTTGAGGAACTTCCTGTGCATGTGAAAATAAGTGTCCTTTAGGTTTATTGTGACAAACCAGTATTGAAGACAGATTTGGGTTACACTTTATTTTGTCCACTTTATACATTCTACTAACTATAAGTAACTTTGCAACTACATGTCAACTAATTCTCATTAGTTTGCAACTACACGTCTACTAACTCTCAGAGTAGACTGTTAGGTTAGGTTTAGGGTTAGTAGAATATTTGACATATACTTGCAAAGTTTCTCATAGTCAGTATGTTGTACGTTGTGGACCCATCAAAATAAAGTGTTAGCAGATATTAAGCAGACTGTCTACTAATACTCTAATGACTGCTAGTTGACAAGTAGTTGCAAAGTTACTTACTGTTAGTAGAATGCCTAAAGTGGACTATCAAAATAAAGTGTTACCAGCTCTTTTGTGTGGAGTAACGGTGAAACACCCAGTGGGAACTGTTACCTGCTACCTGAAAAACACCTGTAGCGAGTTTAGTGAAACAGACCCCTGAGGACATCCAGGAAATATGTACGTGGAAATATGTAAGGGAATTATTAGAAGGCCATGAACGATAAAGGACAATGAAGGAATCTGGCCAGGACACTGGGGTTACACCCTACTCTTTTACGAGAAGTCCCATGGGATTTTTAATGACCACAGGGACATCTTATCTGAAAGACGGTTCCAGTATTTATAGTATAGTGTCCCCATCAGGACCCACTCAGACTGCAGGGTAAGCACACCCTGCTGCCTCAATAACACCTCTTCCAGCAGCAACCTATAGTTTTCCCAGGAGGTCTCCCAACCAGGTACTGGCCAAGCTCAACCCTGGTTAGCTTTAGTGGACGACCAGTCTTGGGCTACAGGGTGATATGGCTACTGGGAAGAACAAGAAAGCTTTCTCCTTATTATTTATGTTGGAGTGCTATCAAGCCTGCCATAGAACAGCCCATGGAACATGCCATCTGCTTAGTAGCCTGAAGGGCTAAGTCTGTGGCCCGACAAAGCTCCTTCACCACTTCAGGCTTTAATCCCTCGTCTTCATCCATGTCTTTTAGCAGGTCAGCCTGGTATGCCTGCAACACAGCCATTGACCAGCCACCACATAAACCTTACCAACTAAACTCAAAGTTATTCTACAAAGTTTAGTCAGCAGGGATGGACACTGTCTCCAGCCCCAGGGTTTGTAGTGTAACAGAAAAGGGCTGATTCCAGGATTTTGATAACTTGTTATGGAGATCTAGAAAGGACGGAAGCAGCCTACAAAGAGCGTGTGCTCTGTGAGTCAAGCCAGTCTAAACTGAGTTTGGTCACGGTGCACGTTATGACTTTCACCAACTTTAATTTGGCAGTAGACTTTCGACTTACATGAGCATGTGTGCTTTGACATTCTTCTTCACATTGCTCAACATATAACTCATCGGTAATATAACTCATGAAACTGTGTCTTCCGGACCTAAAGAAATCACAGCACAAGATTCCAGATCTGGAATCAAATTGCATGCATCTGCCTCGGTTTGCAAGCAGTAAAGGGGTGCACCCATCAGCTCACACTCTACACTCAAGAAGAAAGCATTTTAATCCAAATGTTTCATCCTAAATCCTTGCAATGCACACAGTCAGTGTTCAAGGGCATCTCTAACTGCGTGCATTGCAAGAACTTTAGGATGAAAATTATTTGCTCCCATTTTTGCTTATTTCTTCAGTGCTGCATTCTGTGATACTTCACACATGCTTGTCCTTGCTTGTGAAGAAACAAGGACATAGAGACACACTAATGCCATAATTTTATACTTCTATCATTAATGGTCAGTGTATCTTTTGGTCATTTGATTTTTTATTTAATATTGAAAGTAGAAAAATTAGAAACCGGCTCCTTTTTCCTAAAGAAATCACAGCACAAGATTCCAGATCTGGAATCAAATTGCATGCATCTGCCTCGGTTTGCAAGCAGTAAAGGGGTGCACCCATCAGCTCACACTCTACACTCAAGAAGAAAGCATTTTAATCCAAATGTTTCATCCTAAATCCTTGCAATGCACACAGTCAGTGTTCAAGGGCATCTCTAACTGCGTGCATTGCAAGAACTTTAGGATGAAAATTATTTGCTCCCATTTTTGCTTATTTCTTCAGTGCTGCATTCTGTGATACTTCACACATGCTTGTCCTTGCTTGTGAAGAAACAAGGACATAGAGACACACTAATGCCATAATTTTATACTTCTATCATTAATGGTCAGTGTATCTTTTGGTCATTTGATTTTTTATTTAATATTGAAAGTAGAAAAATTAGAAACCGGCTCCTTTTTCGTTTTTCGTTCAGGGGTAGAAAAATGAATAAACAGCTTGAATATGCTATTTCTACACGTGGGCGGGAATTAAATGCCCCTTTCTGCTGATTGGTCAGCCAAAGATCAAACCGTGCCGTCATCAGTTCTTCCGCAGTTCCGCGCGGCAGAATACTAGTCCTCTGCTGCTGCAATTGTACAAATTCTTGTTTTTCATTTTTTGCAAAAAATGAATAAACGAAAAAGTTTTCTCATTTTTCTACTTTCAATATTAAATAAAAAATCAAATGACCAAAAGATACACTGACCGATAACACACTTTTGCCTTCCTGAAGAGGAGAAAACCAGGGAAGTGACGATGCAGTGTGTCTTTTATGGTCTTGGTGGCACAGAACGCAAAGGCCACGAGCATCATCACTGGCCAGTGATATTGGTGCAGTGGAAGACGTGCTTCAGACACTCATCACACCCATAGACTGTATAAAAACATGGACGTAGTGTCCATGACGTCACCCGTAGGTTTCTGAAGAGCGTTTTTGAAGCTCAAAGTGGGTGGAGCCTGCCGTCGCCATCTTGGCAGCGAGTCAACGCACGTCACTCCCGGATAATCGAAAATGGGCAAAGAGGCAGGAGCTGGTTGCTGAAACCACGCCCACCTAGCTCAACGGTCATGACAGCAGCAGCAATCCACCTGTCACTCAAGTCGCCACGCCCTTAATTATGCAGAAATTTAAGGCTTAATATAATTAGTTGGGCATTTTAACATGGGGAGTCTATGGGACTGACTCCCTTTTGGAGCCAGCCTCTAGCGGCCAGTCGATGAATTGCAGTTTTAGTCACTTCCGTGTTGATTTCACGAGAAAGACCGGAAGGTTGCCGCTTGATCACACCTGAGGTGTTCCTCACAGCATCAGCTACAAACAGAGCATCGAGTGAACCTATGAAAGAAAAATGGACATTTTGAACGTTCAGAATACATTCAGAAATAAAGTCTGTGTTTTCTTTTTCTTTTTGGTTTTATAACTGCAAATCAGCAAACAGACAACGTGGATTCCAAGCTTCTTGTGGACCACCGTTTTGATTTGGAGGAATTCCAGTCTTGCACCATATCTTCATTGTGTAATGTGCAAACCACAGCTATGATACCCAAAACAGTCATGTAGTGTGAAAGGAACAGCAATCTGATACCTTTGAAAATGTCTTGAGAATGTTGTTAAAGACCAGATGACACTGAACTAATGTTCTATTAGCATTACTGGAGAATCTTTGTCCATGATTTTGAGAGAACATTCCCTGTTTGCTGATTATGTGCATATCAGTACTTCAGGGTATTAATAGGTGCAGCAGTACACAGTTTTAACTTAGACATGTATTACTCTCCACATGTTTTTGTTTGCAATCCCAATCACCCTCATGATGAATGGAAGAGCCAGGCCTCATAAACTTTATTGATTTGAGCGGCCAATCTGCAGGTAAACCAGAGAGAGAATTATGTGTGTGTGTGTGTGTGTGTGAGGTCTGCGGCTTAAACAAAGCTCCATCATTCACTCTGCTCACTAAAGCTTCAGTAATAATTGGGATAGAATAAATGGAGCAAGATTCGTCAAACCATTAAAATACGTATCCCAGGCAAGCACAGAGCAGCTCCTGGTTTTAGGAAATCCAGTGATGAGGAATACAACGAAGAGGATGCAGAACTAAGAAAGAAATACAGCAGTTTAAAGAGCTGCACATTCAACATTTAAAACCCCAAGAAAGCGTGCTTGCAAAGAGATTTTTAACGTTTTACTAGAAAATGTGGTGCTTTGCTGTGCAAAAGTCAATACCATAATGTTAGAGTGGCTGGTTGCTAGGGTATTGCCATGTGGTTGCTAAATGGTTAATGCCTATTTCAGGTGAAAATGAAAATTCGTATTTTGTCATTGATATTTTGAAGAATTTTGATAACCAACCAGTTTTGGTGCCCATGACTCTCACTGTATGGACAAAAAACCCAGAGACATTTCTAAAATATCTACTTTGTTGATCTCTATATTTTAGTCTCTAGATATGGCTTAGGTCCTTGGGATTTTTTACCTGTGTAATCATCTGTCCCTTTTTCAACAAGACACACGATCTGAGGAATCATCCATGTTTAATAATAGTAGTGGTTCTTCTCATCTCAAATCTTCACCTTCTTTCCTGTTCCTCTCTTTTTATCTCTTCTCCTGTCCTGCATTTGATCTCGTGATTGATCTCGTTACTCTCCTCCTTCTCTTCGGCAGTGGAGATCACTGCCAGACTCCCGCTGAGGCCCAGATGAGCAGATCTGAGCAGATCTCCACAGGAGCCTGTGCTGCAGACCCATCACATGTGGATGGCAGAAATTCACATCTCTGCATTGCTGCGTATCCTCCAAATGACGTCTGTCTGAGCCTCGGTGTGCAGTTCATTTAGCTGCAGCAAATACTGGGCCTAAACACAGCTGTGTTTTGACGACATCAATTTATTCGCTGGCTGATAATATGAATTATGTCTTATTAGTGGAGTATGCTGAGTGAAGCATCGCTATTATTATTGCTTATATATAGGGTTAGTGATTTGGATAAACTCCTAACGCTAAGTGGCATGTACCTTGCCCTGCAGTCATTTAGTCTTCATACAGATGCTGAATGTGTGTTTTGCATCGACGCAGCTATTGAAGTGAATTGAAGAAACACTGAATTGCTTGCTCTTGTATTGCGTGTATGTGGCATTCACTGCAGATTCACAGTGGACATCTCGTGTTACACTGAAGTAGAACAGTACAATATGTTCATTGTAATATCCATAACATTTCCATCATCTAGTGAAATCAGAGAACATCATATTTCTGGTTTAGGAGGCATTACAGTATTTGTACTGCTGTGATCCATCAGTCAGAGACGCAGAGGTGCGAACAAAGATACTCAGTAGCTGCTAATTGGAGAAGCATACATATTTACTGGCTTCATAGCCAATCCATTTCTAATGTAAAAGGAACAGTTTATTTAACAATCAAAATTCAGTCAACTTTTATTTGTATTATATTTACAATGCCTTTCCATGACTTTCTTTCTTACATTGTTTTGAAAAACTGCCTGTTTCTCTTCATTGTGACAGTCAAACTAAAATAACAAAATGAACTACTTGTGTGCTATATAGCAAAATTTCTGTGGACATAGTACAATAGCTTTGTGTGTGTCAAATCTTATTCAACAAGATTTATCATATCAGGTTTGACGTCAGCATCGTTGATTCTCATGGGGCTGAAATGCATTTTTGAAATTTTGAAATATGCTTTCAAGTTTTAATGCTGGTACATTCCGGTAGGATTTGCCTCAGAAAAGTCTTTGAGGAAATGAAGTACTTTGTTCACTACAGAACGTTTAAAGGCAGAACAGCACAATGCTGTGCCCTAAATAGCAGCAGTGCTGACTGGGAGCTGGTGCGATACTGCGGCTTAGATGTGGGTTCAGTAATCTGTGTTTTTTGGGAATGTCAGCCTGAGCTGTGGAGTTTATGAGACGAGCACATGACTCAGCAGCTTCTTAGAAGGGATGCTTCGAGGAAATACAGACACTGACATGCTGCATTATGGGGATGTGATCAGGGCTCTAAAAGCATAATTCTTTATGGTTATGACAGGAAAGAGAGAAAGTGCAGCAAGAGAACTTTAAACGAGCAGAATATGAATATGTTTGTTCAGAAGTGTGTTTTTGGATGTCAGTCTTAAGAAACCTACCAAGTGTCATATCAACTAATTAATGAGCAAATAAATCAAATTAATCACATATATGAATATTTGTTGAGAAAAGTCCCCAAACATCACATTATTGCACCCAATTTATACATTTCATGAAAATTATTGTAAAATTCTCTCTTGGAAAAAATAGGCATTATTTGAAGATTCATGATAAATTTTGCCCTGCCTTTTAAAATGTGCTGATACAAATAAAAAAAAATTGAGTTGCTGTAATTTTATAATAATAGAAGTAATTATAATACAGTAAAAATACCACATAGTAAAAAATAACTTTTACTGACTTGTAGTGTGTTTGACTCATTTCCTCAAGAACAAAGTGTCCAACCAATTAATTAATGATTAAATTAATCACATATTTAAATATTTGAATATTAAAAAGTCCCAACATTAAGATCATTCAAGGATATTACATTATTGTGCTAGATTTATGTTTCATGAAAATTAAGCCCACACTGTAAAAAAAATCCGTAAAATTTATGGTAAAAAATGGCAGCTATGGTTGAATTTACAGTTAAATACCGTAATTTCATTAACTGATACTATGTTAATATACCAACCTATTGAAGTACTGAAATCTGTTTTGTACCTTTGTAATACACTGATAACCACCAAATGCAGGTGGTGATGAGAAAGTCACATGATGAACCAAAGCCCATCAGCTTTTAAATAATAACAGATATAGAAGGTGTCATTCACACAAACACCATCATGGTAACACACATGAAACTGAAATAATGCAATAAACATTCATTAACAACATTAGGTGTAACGCACAACCCTAATATACAAAACTGATAAGAAAAAACTAAGAAGAAACATAGTTATTTCAACAAAAAAACATCAAATTT
>NW_015640442.1:0-51120 GCF_001515625.1 Sinocyclocheilus rhinocerous | reverse complement strand
TTTTTCACTTCCAAAAACGGTATACTACCGTAAAATTACATGTAATGTCCAATACAGTTTTTCACCGTATATAGTAGGGGAATTTACTGTTAACCATGTAACAGGTTTTTACTGTAGCATTTTTACAGTCTTTTACCATTAAATTCACAGTCATTTTTTACAGTGCATTTTTATGTCAAATTCTCATTGTGAAATTTTCTCCAGTAAACAAAAAATGATAGATTATTTGAATATTCACATAAGATTTTTTTTATACTGCCTTTAATGTGTTCTGTACATAAATAAAAATAACTGTTACTGTAATTTTACACTGTAATGCAGCAAGATATTACTTTTACTAACTAGTAGTGTGCTTGACTCATCAAAATGATGTTATTATTTCTTTTGTCTGTTTACTGTAATAAGTGTTTCATTTGTGTCTTCACAGTCTGTTTCATGCTTGGTTCTACCAATGTCATAAAAATCAAGTTATAGTTGGTTTATTTAATAATGTAAAAGAGCTTATGCTAGTTACTGTATGTGGACAGTGAAGACGGGTCAAAGTTCCCCCGCTTTATAGAAAAGCTGCTGGAAGGAAACATGACTCCTGTGGCTGTTTTCTATTGTCGTTATATAAAAATACTCTGAATCTTTTATTTATATTCATGTATTCCATTTCAAAATAAGGTATGCTATATTTATACATTTTCAACATTTGTGTCAAGATAGCATTTTTCAAAAGATAGCAACAAAAATGACAAAAGCCAGTGATCATTTTCTCTAAAATATTTATGGTGGTTGTGGCACAGATGTGCGCAGAGTCCTCGGGAGAAATCCATGCCACAAATAATCATTTGCTTAAAAGAAAATGAATCACACCATAAAACACAATCCAATACCAGAGTAGGGGAGTGCGATCAGTGCCATAAACTGCTGTGCCAAACTGGCAGTGTTGGGGAGTAACTAGTTACATGTAACGGAATTACGTAATTTAATTACAAAATAAAAGTAATTGTAATCAGTTACAGTTACTAAGAAAAAATGTGTAATTAAATTACAGTTACTTATGAACATGTTAAGGATTACAAAGGGGGTTACATCTGATTGATAAAAAATTATAAGACCAATGATAAATCCAAAAAGAGAAATGACAAAAGAGAGCAAGAATTAGGGGTATTGACTCTGTTCAAACAACATGGAATTCAATTATTAAAATTAGAGAAACAAGAAAGAGAGAATAAAGGTAGTGAAATAAAAGGAGAAAGGCCACCTCCATATGTCATTTTTATCATTGTAGGGTGGTTGTGTCCACACACTGCTAAGACACATTTATATGCAAATGAAGATATTTTGCATCCAATGTCTCCTTTAAAATTAATAATCTTATAAAAATAATAACTCTTATTAATCATATTATAATCTTAATTCAAGTGATGAAGGATTTCGAAAGTCTGACAGTTACCAGTGTTGAGCACATATTGTAAGTTTAACCCTGCCTGGTTTACATGTTTGAAAATGATTAACAGTTGAAAACATTAGAAATTTAGAAAAGTAATCAAAAAGTAATCAAATGTAATCAGTTACATTACTTTAATAAAGTAATTGAAAAGTTACACTACTTATTACATTTTAAGTAGGGTAACTTGTAATCTGTAACCTATTACATTTCCAAAGTAACCTTCCCAACACTGCAAACTGGACACCTATTAGCGTTCCTCTGAGGAAACAATTCAGCCCAGCATCATGTCTTCAGTTACTTCTGGCTTATAAAGGGAAATGCAGAGAGACAGTGACTGCTTTAAATGTTACTGAAAAAAAGGGTTGGTAGCACTTTTAATTTTGGATTAAGCATTAATACTAACCAAAAACATTTTTAATTTGTTATTGTTATCAGTATTTATTAATATATGAAGAGTTTATTTGCAAAAACAGATTTTTTTTAGTTATTTTTTAACCTAATCAAAATAACCCAACTGCAGTTTGATTTAGATTAATTGGAATGCACAATGAAAAAACTTGATTTTTGAAAATTGTTAAAAACGCAGTTATCTGTTTTTGCAAATGAACTCTTCATTTGTTAACGTTAAATACAGATAATAAAAATGCAACTGTTTATTATTGTATTCCATTAAATAAAATAGTAACATTTTATAGTAAGGTCTCATTTGTTAACATTAATTAATGAATTGGCTAAAATAAACTAACAATGATCAATATGCGTTTATAACATTTATTAGTCTAGAAGTTATAAGTTAATGTTAGTTAATAAAAATGCTGCTGTTTGCTTGTTCATGTTAGTTCAAACTAAGTGCATAATATTAACAGATAATATTATAATATTAATATTATATAATATTATATAACAGACACAACTTTTAATAAAAAAAAATATTTTTAAATGTTGAAATTAAGTATTATTCATTATAAGTATTTTAACACAAAAAAATGCATGCAACATTAGAGAAAGGAAAAATTTTAATCGCATCATATGACCCCTTTAAATCTAAAAAAAAATGACTAAATCAATTCAAAATTCATTAAATCCATTGTTTTTTTTCATTTGTAGTAAGAATCTAAGAAATAAGAAACATTTTCCAAACCCATGCAGTCCACGCCCTGAGTGATGCATGCAGTCACAGCCAGCGTCTCCTCTCACACCCCTGCAGCGCTGCAGAGGACATCCCTGCTCCGTCCCGCTGCAGCTGTTCCTCAGCGTCATGTGACTCCAGCGCTCGCTCTGAGAGAGACCAGCTTGCAGCAAGTTGAGACTCAGAGCTCAGTGCAGTTTCCATCTGAGCATCACAACACCACGACCTCTGTGAAACAGTGACACAGCTCAAGATAATTTATGTAACGCTCAGTTGTATGCAAAACTATTAGTTTGTGAATGCAAGAAGACCCACATTATTATGTCATTTGGAGTGTTTGATGGCAGTGTCCATCTCCAGGATTGTGAGCTCTGTAGTTCTGTGTAGGAATGTGACTTCTAAACACGATATTTTAAAAACTAGGTTTTACAGAAGCTTATATCACCACTGAACAAGCTCAGAGCTCATATGGTGGGTCTGTGTTAAGAGTATTATGTGTAATTGTCTCTGTATGGAGAAAATGAATGAGATTTTTACTTCCAGAACCACCTCACTTACATCCAGACTGTTGCGCTCAATTGTGATGACATCAGAATGGTTCATTAAGGCATATATACACACAGTATATATAACAAGGGAAATACAGAACTGATGTTAATCTAAAAAAAAAAAAGAAAACATCAATAATCTTTTTTGACAGCTGAATACTGTCCTACTGTTCTAGTGTTTTCATGCAATCAAAATTCATTGTGAGCAAGTATGTGGAAAATAGATGATAAATCATACAAAAAAGTGTAGTAGACCTAAAGAAACATCTCATTGATAAGCAGGGTGCAAATGGTATAATAATTTAGCTAAGTTTACAGCTCATGTAAGGTTACATTCTTTAGTACAAAACAAACACTTTCAATGGTGTCTGTAGGATGGTTGGAAATAGTTGTGTTGCAAATTTATAATTCAGGGATCAAACAGTGAATATTGAGTGATTAAATAATAATAATAATAATAATAATAATAATGTTAACCTGTGTCACTCACACTTATCATCATTTATCACAAGCTTCCAAAACTTCTATCAAAACCTGGTTTCCTGCTCTACTACAGTGAAAGAAAAGGTATCCTAAGACAGTACCATCTAAAATCCCTGATTTTTACTCAAAAATATTATTTAACATCACTTAATCATCCTATATTTATGAATTTATACCAACAAAACTCATTTTTATAGGTTAAATCAGATAGAAATAGCTCTTTAAGGTAAAATCTGCAGAATACCACTTTTTACTGTACAGTGTAACCCACATTAATGTATTTTAAATGGGTCTTTAAATTATTTTTACATTTACATTTATTCATTTAACAGACGCTTTTATCCAAAGCGACTTACAATTGGGGAATACATCAAGCAATTCATCTTAAAGATGTTTTGTTTACTGTGTGGAGACGAGTTTGGTCTCGTACTGTATCGCGTACCTTGTCAGTGTTGTGCGCTTGCTTGGCCATTTGTTGTGATAAACAGGAAAGTGTGTCCAGCTGAATTCAATTTGAGTTTTGTTAGACAAATATAAAAAGCTTAGTATACAGCGGTCGTGGCAGCCGTCGTGTGAAGCCCTCCTCGTTTGAAGACCGAAGAGTGTAAAGACCATCGACTCTACCGTTCGACTCCACCGAGCAGGGACACAAGTATCGCTTTTGATTCATTCTCTTTCCTATTACTTGTTTCCCTTCTGTTTGCAGTTTTTTATAACCAATTCTTACTATGTGTTTGATTGCTTCTATTGTCCTCATTTGTAAGTCGCTTTGGATAAAAGCGTCTGCTAAATGACTAAATGTAAATGTAAAGAGGCAAATAGACACAGGAAGTGCTCATCATACCAAGTTTCAAGCATTGTTCAAATAAGTACAGGCTAGACAGGGAAAGATTAAAGATTTTTTTTTTTTTAGGATGAAGTCAGATAGTGACAAAAAAGATGAGTTTTCAGCTGTTGCTTGAAAAATTGTCAGGGATTCAGCATTCCCGATAGGGGTGGGAAGATCATTTCACCAGCCAGGAATGGTGAACGAGAATGTTCTGGAAAGTGATTTTGTATACGACTGAATGGTTTTTTAGCTAGGGGGATCATTATTTGACATTACAATATTACAACCTTGACCAGTTTTAATATTTTAATGTCTTTATAAAATCAATAAACTCAACAGGACAAATATTCATGTTACATTTTTGGGTAACTACTAGGCTATACTTATGTCAAAAGTTTGGTGGTGCGATTAGGTTCAAGAGCTGATTAAAGTGTAGAGGTAGGGTCGACATTGTAATTATAGATAACTACAGAAATCAGTTATAGATGCAATTTTACATGCAGGTCTTTTTCAAATATTAGTACAATAAAAACCTGTCTACACAAAATAAGTACATTGTATCTATTGTTTAAATTAAATGTGAGTACATAGAAGTTAAATACTCTTAATATAAAGTGATTCCCATTTTTGTGACAGAATCCAGCTCTTAACCAGAAATCAACCCTGTGTCAACCAGTGACAAAATGCCAGGCGTCTTCTTCAAGCTGGCTTCCCTCTGTACAATACAAACTCCTATACGTATTATTTCTTTACCTTTTTTCCCATTTTCTCTTCCATTTGCCATAACCACTTTCTTTTTTTCACTTGCTCAGTCTGTTTGGCCGGCTCTAATCTTGTTAGACAGAGAACAGCTCTTTTAGTGATTAGGGTTGGTCATCCGGTGAATTTTATTGGCTGGCAAATGGTGTGTATCGTATACATTTATCAGGAACAATTGGTCTGGCTAAGAGGGCTGCTCGCCTCACCTGACAGCAGGAAGAGAGACATAGAAAGAGAGAGAGAGAGAGAGAGAGAGAGAGATTGCTCTGGTTGACAACAAATTAAAGATAACATCAAAGGAATTATTGATTTGTCAATTCAGCAGGCTCTAATTGGAAACTATCAGCTTGATTTTCAGTATTACATGTTAATTACAGCATTATTGTGCATCTTTTACCAGTCATTGGGTTTGATCACAATCATTAGGGCATTATGGGATTTAATTGCTCAGATGAAGATACCGCAACAGCCAACAGATAACCTATATAGTTTTCACTTAATGAAATGTTTCCATTGCTACTGTTAGCGCAGACTGGCAGGCATCACCGCTGTGCAGGTGTGTGTGTGTGTGTGTGTGTCAGATGTGGCCAGGTTAAGCCTTGAAGCTGTGATCCAGAACTGATCCATATAATGAAAATGTGTTTTTATCATGTTCTGACAAGGATAAAACATCAACCAACATCTTTGTGTTGCATATATTTCGTGGCCTTTGGCTTATCTGGATTATAGTGCTATCATACTATGTGTCAAGTCAATTTTGGGTACTTTTACATAACCTTTTCTCATTAAAACCACTCTTAAAAATAAAGGTTCCAAAAGGGTTTTCTTTTTCCACAGAGATGCCAAAGAAGAAGAGTTTTTGGTTCCCCAAAGAACCTTTCAGTGATTGGTTCTTAAAAGAACCTTTTTTTTTTTGTTGTGAAGAACATTTTATTTATCTAAAGAACCTTTCTTGACTATAAAGAAGCTTTTGTGGAATGGAAAGATTCCATGGATGTTAAAGGTTCTTCACTGAACCATCAGTAAAGAACCTTCATTTTTAAGAGTGAGAAATAATTTAACTAATAAAGTGAACAATGGGACATTGTCATTTCTGATTACATGTTCATGTTATACAATAATTTCTGTTTTTACACATGCAAAATAAATTCATAATCTACCATAATAAAATGCAGAAATACAGATAATTTTGACTGAGAAATCCTAGTAAAAATCATGACTTCCAGATCTTATCAATGACAATCAAAAATACATTCAGTAATATTTTTCATTAATTAACAAATGAACGATGATAAGATGGGCGTGTATTTTAAATGAGACATTTCTTTTTATTTATAGCTCTTGGTGTTTACTTTGGAAATCTATCAACATCAAATGAATGACACAATACTTTGACAAACACTAATATACACTAATAATATACGGACCCATCACCCCGGATAACAGTCGTTATATAAGATCATTCTTTGACATTTGTGCTACTTTTGTATATCCAAACTAATACTCACACACACAAAGCGTACACACTGAAGAGATTTCCAGTGCCCATGTTCAGTGATGTGCAGGTGAGAGCAGTTGTGCATTGCAGAGCTTCTGCGCAGCCCTTCCAGGACACTGCGGTTCAATGAAATCTCAGAGGAGTGGCATGAGTGTGTGTGTTTGTGTGTGTGTGTGTGTGTGTGTCACAAAAACAAACCTGTGTGTGTGTGTGTGTGTGTGTGTGTGTGTGTGAGCGTGTGTGTGTGTGTGTGTGTGTGTGTGTGTGCACGGCAAGAAAACAAAAGATCAGGCCCATCACTTTTATCACCATCTTTGTAAATAAGTGGATTTAATTCACAGTATTTCATCCATCTTCATTTCATTCAGTTTACACATGTACCATCCTCAAAACCACAAGGACTGGAGGCTCAGAAAGGAACAGCCCGGCGTTTTCTGCGTTCACTACATGCAAGGCCCTTTTTGTCAATATGCAAATCGATCAGGATAAAATTACAATGTATATGAGGTACTGCGACAGTACACGCTCATACCATCGTTTGCTCTCAGATGATGGAGAATCGCCTCCTAAAAACAGAAAAAACGGATCTCTTGATTTGTGTACCTGCAGTAATGGCATCCCATGCTAACGTGTTTGGTCACCTCAGGCCTGTAAACAAGACATTTTTGTTGGTTTTAACTGCAGTGGAGACATCTCAGCGTGCACAATGCATCTCAAGAGTCTCTCCGTCTGTGGGTTTGCAGCACACGTGAATGCCTAACCTCTCACATGATGTATGACACATCACAGCATGCAGAATTACATTCATACATAACCCAATCATTTTGTCATTTAGGAGGAGCTGTAAAAACACCAGGTCGGCTCTTGCAGAAAATGCACGGGAGAGAATGAGAGACGGTGAGGGAGGGGAGACTGCAGTACATATAAGGCAAGAGAGATACCAGTTCATGTTTTATTAAAGCTTTGCTCTGTTAGGTCCAGTACAGTCTTTCGGCTCTAGTCTTTCGTTTCTCAGTAAGGACCACAAAGTTGTAAAAATCTCAGGAGTCCTGGAATGCTTATCCAAGGAGAGAGGAATTACTGAGAGAAAAGGGAAGATTGCACCGTACAGCCAAGCCATTTTGTTCCCGTCCCCACCGCCCGCCCCTTTTCATAACACCAAATGTCCATCCTCCCAGGGGTCATCCAGTCAGGTTTGATCTGAGACGGTCTGTCACAAACTGTTCTTTATCCTTGGTGACCTTCAAGATGTGTCAGTTCTTAAGCGTCTGTAGGGGGGGGGTGGGGTGACATATCAATACTCGAGCAAATGCCGCATAGATTTCATCCCCTGAAATTGTCCGGATTCTCTTGAATATAAGTTCTTAAACATGCAATACTTTACCTTCAAGCTCAGAAATGCAAAGAACATCTCCTCTCTGTGCACGCATTTGCTTGTCATAAATATATGGTGGCATAATCATAAAGAACCATTCAAAGAGGAGAAACAAAATGACATCTTAACGATCAGAAGTTAAACAATAATGCACTGGACTTTGTTCCTGAACAAAGCCTTAAACCAGTTTAAAATGAAAGCACATGCGTGCTAGAACACGCTTGCATTGTCATCGAGAACGGAAGAGATAGAGCAGGCGTGGGATTTTCACTTAATAGTACATAAACCCCCCCCCCCACCCCCAAAAAAAAACGATTCGGCTTACAAATATTGCTGGAAGTGCTGGGAGAAAAACCAGCACCAGAGCACAAAACATTGCTGAAACACTGTTCTGTCATTTGTTAGTGAGAAAAGATGGCTGTCCTGTTTCGAAAAAGACCAGCACTTTATTTCCACCTGGCCGTTTTTCGAAATGAAAGAGAAGGAAGAATGCATTATGCCATTTTCAGTTCATTTACAGCGAATAGAGCTAAAGCAAGTCTGGACGCAGTAAGCATAATTTAAGCAATAAATCTGCTTTATGGATATGGTTATATTCTTCAGAATAGATTTTATATGTATATATGCATATATTTATATACAAGTATGGCACTTGATTACACTTAAGCGCGAAAAAACATGTCACAAATGAAAGCAGAGGGCGCTTTGGTGTTGAAATTAAGGAAATCATCACAGACTTTAAGCGTTTGCAGCAAATTCAACCCTGCTCACGCACACACACACACACACACACACACACACACAAGGACACAACAGCAGATTTGCAATGGAGCTCATCACATAGCCTACGTTAAGGTCAATGGTGCGGTACAGGCAACCAAAAAGAAAGAAACCATAGCAGAAGCAATAGTGTTTGATACATGAATGGTGTGTCGAGACTCTCCCGATGTGCGATATTATGTCAGCATCACGTTCACTTTTTAGTGCAAGACGCATTTATTCCCTTCAAGTACAGTAGAGCAGCTGGTTCGGTCACACTTCACATGTCAGTGCTCATGTCACAGCAGTTGTCATGGAGCCGCTTGTAGTTTTACTGTAATGAATCATATAGCATGCACTGTGTGCAACACGGACAGTATCATGTCAAGTGTCACCGCAGCTTTTAGAGAGGTAATACGCATTCAGGTATCAGCATTTGCTCTTTGTGTACGTCTCAGAGTACAAACGTTGCTAAAAAGTTGCATTATTCAGTAGTGAACCGCTTTAGAAACGTGTTTGTCGTCCACAGTTGCCAATGGAGTCTTTAAAACAGTAACAAAAAAGTCCTACCCCGTGTTCTTGCAATTCATGAACCTTACGTGGCGACAGGACTTGTCCACGGTCTCGATCTCGGCGGTGTGCGGGCTTCGGGTTCTCGTTACGCACCCGTTACACGTAGGCGGAGTCACTGGACTGAGTGCGGCCGAAATTGGGCATACTCATACGGGGCAAATCCTTGTTCCGGATCTCGTAGATGGACTTCCTGCGGGCCCTCACGCCCCTGACGGCCGCTTTGATCTTCCTCCAGCCCAAGTGATTGAGCTCGGCCAGATTGAGGACCACGCAAAAGCCGCTGACCGCGAACATGAAGACAAGGAACACGGTTTTCTCCGTAGGTCTGGAGACATAACACTCCACCTCCTTGATGCATGGGTATCGATCGCACTCGTACACGGCAGGCACGTTGAATCCGTACAAGAAATACTGGCCCACCAGAAAGCCGATTTCCAGAGCGTTTCTGAACACCACCTGAATGATGTAAAACCTGGAAATGCCCTCCTGCCGCCGCATTTTGGACTTGGCCGGTTTCGTGCCCGAGCTGGCCATTTCTTTGGCCTCCAGACAGTCGGGCTCGGCTTCTTTGGTGGAGTTCTCCGTGTTCTGCAGTACTCCGTTCATGATGGTGTTCTTGATCTTTTGGTTCTTGGCCTCCTCTCGTTTCAGGGAATCCTGCTCCTTATTATCCAGAGAGAGGAGGACGGTGGCGGTGGAGTAACGTCGCTCCTTTTGCTTGGCCGACTGATGGACCGAGTACGTGATGAAGCAGAGACTCGGCGTGCAGACCATTATGATCTGGAAAACCCAATATCTGATGTGAGATATGGGGAACGCTTTGTCGTAGCACGCCTGGTTGCAGCCCGGCTGCAAGGCGTTACAGACAAACATGGTCTGCTCGTCATCATACACTGTCTCTCCCACTATAGCTACGATTAGGATCCGGAAGATCACCACCACAGTGAGCAGGATCCTAAAGAACAAACACACAGAAAAATAAATGTGTCAATATACGAGCTTGAGCTGCAGGGAGCTGTCCGGTGCTGAAACCGGACTGCGCTTCATTTCACTATCACTGAATGCTGCATATGGATTATGCAGATAGCACATGGTATGTCACGTTTGATACTGTACTTTTGCGAATTTGAGCAAGGTGTTTCACAAAGCATCACAGCTCCCTGCATTGCTTTAAATGAAATACAAAACAAACACAAATAAATAGGAAAAGTTGAGTTCACTAATAAGGGTAAGATGATGCCCAGTGCTGAAAATGTGGTGCATTCTCAACCACTGAATGCTTTTATTTTAGTTTCACTTAAAACGTGATGCTTTATATTTTACATATACAGACACGACGTAACTGGCATATGTTTCCCTTCATTTTCTATTGTATATAAGTGAGAATTATTGCACACAGTTGGTAAAAAGCATCACTTTGCCTCAAAAGGTGGCTTCAAATAAAGCAATAAAATAAACTAATACAAATAAATGTATAAGTGGCAGGTTTACTGTTGATAGTGGGCTATTAGGGAGCTGAATAAATACAGGTGCGTTCGCAACCAATGAACGATGCATTTCAGTCACATTTCACTGTGGTTCAATAACGCGATATTTTACAAATGCGCTGTGTACATGTTTTTTGATTTTGTTTTATTTTCTACGGTATTTGAAGAAGGTGTAATAGGCGGTAACGCCTTTTTTTGTGCACACCTGGCAAGTAGCATCGCTCTGCGTTCAAACGTGGCTTTAAATGAAGCAAAAATATTAAAATACATAATAAAAAAACAAAGCTGTCAATATAAGGCCAGTTCAGTGTCGTTGAAACTAAAGGGTGCTGTCCAGTGCTGAAACCAGTCGCACTCACAACGATTGCATTCAGTTGCATTATATTTTTCATGTTTACTACGCAAATATTTTTTGGTAGGTCATGTTTGTTTGTTATCCTTATGGTGTATACTGTATTTTAAAGGGTGAAATGGGCGAGCTGAATCTCGGCGTCAGATGCACTGACATTCGCTCTTACCTTCCGATCATAGTGGAGTGCTGCTGGACAGCAGCCTCCAAGAGCCTCTCTAGTATGGTCCATTCCCCCATCGCTGCTCATCCGCAGACTCTGCTCCAAATCCAGGGAAAAGCGTGAATATTTCCTCTTACTGTCCGCCGTTATCGGGTGAACGCATGGATGAGCTGCGCCAGCTGTGGCAGTGCTGATGCTGGAAGATGCCACACTTCTCCTCGTCTTCGAGTCTGGAGTGGAGTCATGTGAGCCCTCCTATCTTCGATCTCCACATCAGATTGATGGTGTGGGTGGAGGGCGGCGGGCTTTAATATGGCATCAGTGCCGTGGAGAGCCCTGCTGCGTCATATGGGGCTTTATCTCGAGCTGCCAAAACGCGCGGATTTCATATGTGTGGTGATGTTCATACGCTGGGAATGAAGCCGGATTCGGTCCGGTGATGCTGAACTCATGTCATGGTGAAGAGAGCGTAGGTGACCTCCACCTTTTTTATTTGGGGGACTTGAGGCTCATACTTGTTGCTGTGTATTTTGAAAGACGACACAGCTGTTGGAGCGCAAATGTCCTTGAGTACAGTGAGGACCTTCAGCTCCGCCCTGTTCACATGAAGCAGCAGTGTAAAACAGCTCTGGGGTTCTGGACACAGTGAGGTGAAAGTGTCAGCTGATTCTCTGTTTAAGTAAAGACACATTTGGCCCCGCCCATCGAACGCCCGTAGACCTGCGCAGTTCCGCCAAACCATCTTTTTTGCAGTTGGACTATTTTAAGGGACTACAGTGTCCCCGAATATATTTGTTCTCTTTGACAACCACACAGTGTCACAGTATTTTATGTCTTCATTTTTTAACACTTTATCAATTGTTTATCAACTCAAGTCTTGATACGCATATGCGCTTGATATATTTAAAATAAATGCCATTTGCATTGGAAGGATACTTTTTGAAGACAAAATGTGTCACAACATTTTATGTCTTCATTTTTTAACACTTTATCAATTATCACCTCAAGACTTGATGGCATGCTTGATATCTTTAAACGCCATTTGCATTGATTTATTTTGTAATTGTGGAAATAGCATCTGCTAAAAATGTTGTATTGGTAGCTTTTGAGATGAAGATATTTTAAATGACCTTCCATCAAAATGCTATTCTGACAGTTTCATTAATTTATTGAATGATTTTAGTAGGAAAGATGGAGACACCATATTATCTGAGTGAAACAGGTTCAAGCGAAGTCTGCAAGTACAAGTGACACAGAAAATGGCACAGCAAAAATAATAACTGTTTTCCTAAATACTCTCCAACTATACACACAAACAGATATTCCTGCCCCAAACACACACTGTTGGCATGCTGATGGCTGAACAACATTGATTTCATTGTCAATGCCATTAATACATAAAGTGTGCATAAAGAAAAAAATGAATCTTTGTACAAAGCTAGCAAAACGTGACCAGTCCAAGAAGACTGGAGATTACATTCTTCCGTAATAAAATAAAAAATGTCAGGTTTCAACACCGGTCCCGTTCTGACACCAGGAAGAGGAAGAGATGAACAGCTCAGCATGAGAGAGAACAGGCTGCTCACATCATGAATCTGCCTGGAATATTCAATGAAACAACTGACTGTGCATGAAACATGGTGCTGAATTAGATCAATATACTACTACTAGCTAAGAAAAAAAGTATTACATTGTTCTTCCCTTCAATTCTGAGTGATTTGCTTTGTTCATATATCAATGTCAGTAAATCACATTTCACAAATACACCAAAATGCTGGTCTTTTTCAAACAATCATTGCTGAATAATACTGATGCAATAACAAACTTCAGAATATTTTTTAAGAAAATTGACATGAATCCTCACAGACTCAGTCAAGAGGGTTGTTCTGTACATGTGAGGGTTAAATGAGAGAAGCAGTGTGGGGTTCATCACATATGGCAGAAGCACAGCTAGGCATTCAGGCCTTTTTCCATCCTTGATCTCACACACAAATGAAATATTTAGAGACCGTGTCCAACCACAGCGGCTGTCAAATGTGCTTCCTCCACCGCACGCAGCGAGGCAGCCCTGTGCGTACGGCCCGCGCTGCCAGCACAAACTTGAAATTAAAACCAGGCAATTTTGGCTGGTGAAGGCTCCCCTCAGGACTGTTGGGAGGAAAAGAGACAAAGACAGAGAGAGACTGTGCACAAACAGAGGAACTGGGACTTGTGCAGTCATCACAGTATTAACAATATAAAAATTGTTTATTAACAGACCAACAGATGGAAGGATAGAACGATAGTAGACAGAATGACAGTTAGAACAAGAGACATAGATAGATAGATAGATAGATAGATAGATAGATAGATAGATGGACGGATAGACGGATAGACAGACAGAAAGAAAGAAAGAAAGACAGACAGACAGATAAACAGATAGATAGATAGATAGATAGTATGACAGACAGACAGACATATAGATAGATGGATAGATGGATAGATAGAATGACAGACAGACGGACGGACGGACGGACGGACGGACTGATGGATGGAATGATGGATGGAAGGATGACTGATGGATGGGCTGATGGATGGACTGATGGATGGACTGATGGATGGAAGGATGACTGATGGATGGGCTGATGGATGGACTGATGGATGGACTGATGGATGGAAGGATGACTGACGGATGGACTGATGGATGGAATGATGGATGGAAGGATGACTGATGGATGGGCTGATGGATGGACTGATGGATGGACTGATGGATGGAAGGATGACTGACGGATGGACTGATGGATGGAATGATGGATGGAAGGATGACTGATGGATGGGCTGATGGATGGACTGATGGATGGACTGATGGATGGAAGGATGACTGACGGATGGACTGATGGATGGAATGATGGATGGAAGGATGGGCTGATGGACTGATAGATGGGCTGATGGACTGATGGATGGGCTGATGGATGGACGGACTGATGGATGGGCTGATGGATGGGCTGATGGATGAACAGACTGATGGATGGGCTGATGGATGGACGGACTGATGGATGGGCTGATGGATGGGCTGATGGATGAACAGACTGATGGATGGGCTGATGGATGGACGGACTGATGGATGGGCTGATGGATGGGCTGATGGATGAACAGACTGATGGATGGGCTGATGGATGGACGGATGGACTGATGGATGGACGGATTGACTGATAGATGGGCTGATGGACTGATGGATGGGCTGATGGATGGACGGATGGACTGATGGATGGACGGATTGACTGATAGATGGGCTGATGGACTGATGGATGGGCTGATGGATGGACGGATGGACTGATGGATGGACGGATTGACTGATAGATGGATGGACGGACTGATGGATGGGCTGATGGATGGACTGATGGATGGACGGACTGATGGATGAGCTGATGGATGGGCTGATGGATGGACGGACTGATGGACGGGCTGATGGATGGACTGACAGATGGATGGGCTGATGGATGGGCTGATGGACTGATGGATGGACTGATGGATGGGCTGATGGATGGATGGACTGATGGATGGACGGATGGATGGACTGATAGATGGGCTGTCAGATGTGTTACTCTGGTCCTGCAGAGGGCAGCACTGAATGAGCTGCTGGAGATCTGAAGGTTTCTCTGGTTACACTGCTTGGATCTGCAGTTCCTGATGTCTCTCTAATCTGACACCACAGTCAGTCTCCAGTTACCGCCTCCATACAAACTCAGCACAATCCCATGTGAACTCACATTTCCTCTCATATCCTGAACCTACGGATGAAAGCGAGCTCTGATTCTTCATACATGAGACTAAACATGTCCCTTAACCTGCCAGCAGATTTAAAAATAGAAACATTTCCACTTTAATATTCATCAGAGATAATTATTATGCTCAACACAAATGTACTATTTCATCATCACTCCTAAAACAACCTGCCCTCAGAGCATCACTCAGTACTTGCATATCAAACTTAAAAAAAAAAAAAAGTCATTTTGGTAACACTAGTTTAGGGATCAATTCTCACTATTAACTAGTTGCTTATAAGCATGCATGTGACTAGCATAATGGCTGTTGACTTGTAAAACACATATTAATGCCTTATTCTGCATGATGATATTTTAGATCTTTTAATATCTCCCCCATACCCAAACTTAACAACTACCTTAATAAATATTAATAAGCAGTAATCAGGAGTTTATGAAGGCAAAAGCCATAGTTAATAGTCAGGTCGTCACCTTTATTTACAGGTGCATCTCAATTTTTTTTAAAGAAAGCTTCATGCATTGTTTTTCTCTCTTTCTCCAAAACGTTAGCTAGCTTGACGTCTGATCATCACCATCAGATATTTATTGAATCATTATTAAAATCAGGGGATCTTCAGGATATTAGTCTTTCCACCTTTCAGCAGCCATGAATTCAATAACAAAGAATATATATAAACAGTATATATATATATAGAAACACAAAATGACTGTTGTATTTAATACACGTGTGGTGGGCAAATCACGAATTTCATGTTTCCTCAGTAGATCAGTGCAGCCAGAGGCAACAGCGGCAAGGAACCAAAACTCCATCGGTGACAGAATGGAAAGAAACTTGTTTTTTTGTAACATATAGTGAGAATTGACCCCTAAACTAAAGGCTGACTGTATTTTTTTTTTTTTTAAAGAAAGCTTCATGCATTGTTTTTCTCTCTTTCTCCAAAACGTTTCACAGCTTGACGTCTGATCATCACCATCAGATATTTATTGAATCATTATTAAAATCAGGGGATCTTCAGGATATTAGTCTTTCCACCTTTCAGCAGCCATGAATTCAATAACAAAGAATAAATATATATATATATATATATATAAAATAATATATATAATTTTGTTTATTTCAAGTAACAAAAAAGTTTTAGTTAAGTATAATGTTGCAGTACATAGAGCTGAAAATCAGTTTATTCATTAATCTGTGAGAATAATGGGAATGTTGCGGTTCTAAATATAAGTATTTGACATGACAGTACAGATTGTTTTTCTATCAGACTGTTGACAAATCGATTTAAACAGAATAATGCACAATAATGCACAGATATAAACTTTTTCTTCTGCACTTTCTTGACCTGAAATGGACTGTTTTATGGCCTGTATGGAGACTCGGCGGCTGGTTTTGAAGAACTGCATCTTGCGTCCTGGACCGCACAAAGGTCTCATGAAGTCTCTGGAGAAGAGAGTTTAACAAACTCTTCTTGTAATATAAGTATACTCATGTGTTTCAACATTGTGAACTCAGACATCAGTACCAGAAGACTGTCATTTTTCATATTCAAACAGCCTAAGAGAAAGAGATACAGAGAGGAAGCAAGAAAGTGATACTAAGGCTTTAAGAAAGCATCATGTTCTAGTCACAGAGAATCAAAGACACAGTAAACTGGCAAAAACAGTTCATGTTGAGTATTAATACAGCTGAAGTGAAGAGATGTGGAGGCTGAGCACTCTTCTTGGCTATTGGTCTCAGCACAGCGCTTTGCCGTGACGCATGTTCTGGGCACACTTTCTGCCCAGATTGGCCCCCTCCATCAGCAGGTCGGCCAGCCGGTCCAGACCCAGGCAGACGGTGAGAGGGGCGACGAGGCCGTACAGACCCCCCAGCATAATGCTCAAGGGCCAGCCGAGAACCAGCAGCACCAGCAGCCAGACGATGCCCCAGAAACACGAGCCGCACGACATCCTCCGCTGCAGGAATACAAAACACAGCTTTTTAACATTTCATTCACACGCAACTCTTTTTTCAAAGTCACTTTACCAAGCAGCGCTGTTCTCCAGAGGAAGAATTTGGGTTTTAATTAGGATGCAAACACACTCCTGCCTTCAGAATATTAATACATCACTGCAATAGAGTTTCAGTGCTAATGAGAGCAGTAATTAGGAGAGAGTGAGATCAGATACATCACTCCCTTAAAGGGACAGTTCACCCGGAAACTGACAATTTGCAGAAATCTACACAAACTCATCTACCTCTTCGATGGCACGAGAGTGTTTCTCCAGCAGATTTGGAGAAATGTAGCACTGCATCAGTGTCTCAGCAATGGATGCTCTGCAGTGAATGGGTGCCGTCAGAATGAGAGTCCAAACAGCTGATAAAAACATCACAATAATCCACAGCACTCCAGTCCATCAGTTCACATCTGGAGAAGACCAAAGCTGAAACAAATCCATCAAGACGTTTTTATCTTCAAACTGTTGCTTATGAGTCCATAATCCATAACGCTTCCTCCAGTGAAAAAGTGTTCTGGTCTGAATCAGGAGAGAAATCTGCACAGATCCAGCACTTTTTACAAACTAAAACAAAACCGCTCTAAACAAAAATGTGGCTGGATTTTGATGTGAGAGACAACAGGAGATGGACTTTATCACTGGAGGAAACGTTTATGGACTCGTATTTAGTCCAGAAGCAATGGTTTAGCGTGCGGTCTGTCTACTGCAATAACTGACAGTAAAAGCCACGGCTGGATTGAGGAAATCACACCATCAGTCTCATGCTGCTGTGTCAGTACATTCTGCTCTGGAGTGGCGCAAACTTGTATGCTTTTGTTTCAAATGTCCAGCTATTAATGAGACCATTTACAAAACTCATTCTGCAAGCTGATGAAACACTACATATAAAACACTCTTTAAATCCGCATTTAAAGGTTAAATCACATTTAGCTCATCCTGTTGTGTTACTGACCAAACACTGCAAGTCTTTTCTGTCGGGATTTGTTGCGCCGCACTGCTCACGTCCGTAGACACGGTGTAACATTGGTTTTGCTTTGTTTCACAGAACTAATCGTTGCCTGGGGTGCGTACGTATATGTGGGGCGGAGCTATCAAAATAGGGGCAAGACCCTTTTGGGGTAGGGGCATGTTTGTTTTGGTGATTTCAAATATCAACATTGGCTACCAGAAATCACTTACTCTGCTTTTAATATGATTTTTAGGGGAAAACTATGGTGTGTTAGATAAACAAATAAAAGACTTAATGAGTGCATTTTTTTATTAATTTTTATTACAAAATTCCTCTTACAAAAGATGAATGAACATTCAACTCTCAATGTAATGGTAAACGGTAATAATCTAAAAAAAACAACAAAACCATCTGCAGGTGAATGAGGTTCTCTAGGCCTCTCCATCCTCATCACTGTCGCCGCTGTCGCTGTCTCGGCCTGGGTGTTCAGGCATTTTGGTATGATCCTGCTCTTCCTCATCATTCTTCGTCTGTCCCTCCTCTTCCTCAGCGGCCGTCGGCTGCTGCTCTTCACTCGGAGTCTCGGGACACTCTTCATCGGCCTCCATGGGCTCCTCTGAGCTCAGCAGCTGACGAGGAGGATCCAGGAGCTGCTGCTGCTGCAGAAAGAGAAGCAGTAAATGAATCATTAACCGTGAATCAAACATAACGTATGAATCAGACACCGTACCGTTTGAAAGAAAAGATCCCCAGTGTGGTTCCTTTGAGTTACAATCTCAGCATCTCAGTGTTAACTTGCAGTGCATTCGCCTGCATCTGTAATATTTTGTCCTCTTAATAAAATTATTTTTTTTTTTACTCATTTACTGCTTTGAAACAACACCAATGTCTATATTAACATTCTAAACCCTAAAATGAGTGAAAAACTATATTTTGAAACAATTTTACAGTGCAAAAAAATAGAAAATTTGACAAAAATAAGTTTATATAAACCTCATATTTAAGCATAATCATTGACTATGTTATGCATTTAATTGGTCAGAACAAAAACAGCAGATGGGCTGAATGAAAATGCAAATTCATTCTCTGGCAGTAAGAAATGCAGAAATACAGCGGTTACCCCAGTTAGTTCTTTACACAAAGTTAGAAGCACTACTTTATTGAGCATCATACAACATGCAAAATGCAGTTAAACCGTCTTTAAAGTCAGTTCCCTTCAGTTATGCATTACTGGATTTGCACAAATCATGTGAATGGAAATTCAGTCAGAATGGCAAATAACTTGCTCTGCCTCTGACACGAGTTGCGTTAAAATCAAAACAAAATAATATCTATAACTATTTAATTTTTTATGGACTTCCAACTGAAAATTGAATTACACTACAAAAACTGACCCAAACTGGGCTCAAAACCCAAAAGGTCCCATTGGGACCTTGCTTTATTCATGGCAAAAAATTTGACAGCATTGAAAATCACAGCTGCATCGCATGTGAATTCAGCCAATGAGTGAAGCAAAGCAGCAGTTTAATTAGCATGAGGCTCTGACGTTCAAAACAAGACATCCAAACTACAACAGACAGACCAGCCGTTTACTTCCTTCAGAATGTCATACTCGTGTTCACCTGCAGTGTGTCATTTTTACAAATGCTACAAAATCGGGCTTGAAGCTCTAACTAAATTGAGTAATTTTTATTGTAATTTAAGTGCTTAACCTTTAAAGAATGTTGTCTGATAACCTCAGGAGCTCAAACTATATATTATAGGAGCTGCTTAATTTTCTATTGCAAATTTCGCAATATAATTACCATAATTGGTTTGTTTGGGGTTTAAAACAGATACAATCAAAATAAGACTGAATCACTCAGCAGGAGTTAACTCACTCTGCAACACACTGGATCATTTATCGTCACAAGAGAGAAAACAAATACATTTTTATTGCTTAAAGTCATGTGACACCACTTTGTGCTCTATTCAAGGATAGTTGCTCACACGTCCGAGCTGTTTAAAGCTCTGCATTATACGTCAGAAACGTCTCTGCAAACACGAGCACACTTACTTGTCTGTGCTGCTGCATGCTCTGAATCATGTGCATGTACATGTTGTAAACCAGGTTAGCCATCTCCGGCATGTTCTTGACCACCTGATCAGGCCGGGATCGCTCCTCCGTCTGGATGGAGGGAGGGAGAGAGAAGAGGAGAGAGGCTTCAGCACAAGTCTTCCAGGAAACAGAAATTCTCTTTCACTCAGTCACAAGACTCAAATTTAAAACAGCGTGTCAACATATACGTTTTTTCCTGAGAGAGAAAGAGAAAGCTGACTGATATCATTCAAACCTAGTGATGATATAAAGATTAAATTCACAAAAACAGATGTCTTCCGCTACTCATGTTATAAAGCTGCAGGAGACACTAGGTCTTAGTTACATGGCATCAGGTTCAGGAAGTAAACATTTCTTTCATTTTCTCCATAGAGAAACAGATTTTGAACAAAAACATATAAACCTTCAAAGACAGACCTACTGTGAGCTATGTAGTTGCTCATTGATTGTATGATGTTTTTGTTGAAGCTATCAGTACAGATTGGGGCTGTTATGATTGCTCGATTAAATTTGAGTACTCGATTATTTAAAAAAAATAAATTGCGCATTCCACAAAAGAGAATCCATGAAAAGCATTATTAGTCAATTTTCTAAGGCTGCACGGAATATTAAAACCATTTAAAGTTCATATTATAAAACTGATAGTTCCGGTCCTTGATGCTGATTGGCTGAGCCACGTTCGAAGCTGTTGTAAATTACTCTACAAACACACACCTTTGTTTACTTCTGTGTGCTGCTCGGCAACCACTTTGTTGCAACCACAACTGTTTTAAATTACTCTACAAATATACGCCTTTGTTTACGTTTGTGTGTTGCTTGGCAACCACTTTATTGCAACCACAACTGTTTCTGAAGAACTACATTGTTTGGTGGAAGAATACTGTTTTTATTAATATCATTACACTTTATTTGCTCTGTTTTATTCTGTGAAACCTTACTACGTATATGGAATAACCGTTTTATAAAAGCAATAAGCCCCAAGAAGCCGTGGTTTACAGTGAATTTATAACAGCTAAAGGGGTTTTAGTCACTCCGCTTCGCATCGTGCCTAACAACGCCCCTTAGCTGTTATAAATTCACTGTAAACCACGGCTTCTTGGGGCTTATTGCTTTTATAAAGCACAGTGCCATTGTGAATATATGCGCTGCAGGTTTAATATGAGCTATATTATTACATTAGTATGTATTTGAACAGTTTTGTTCAAGAAAACCATATGATTATTATTGCCTCATTGCTATTATATATGTATTTTAAGTAAAGTTTAAGTCTATTTGCTTAGGTCCATTTTCGTTATCACAAAAAATGATCCGATTAATTGATTTATCAGCAAAAGAATTGACCAATTACTAAAATAATCGTTGTGACAGCCCTAGTATGGATTATCTTATTTTTAAATCATCGTTTTACAGCTGAAATACTACATTACCCAGGATGCTGTACAGAAAATGACACCAATCAGCAAGTCATGGTGAAGGAACCATGCCAAAAGAGCTTTGTAATGAACACAAACTCTCATCAAGCACCACAAATGACGCAATCGTATATCATAATATTTGTGTATATTTTGCAGCAAACTTAAAATATAGCTAGATACAATAAACAACTGTGAGTAGTTTAATATTTCTCGATCACTTTTTCCCATTTCCAAAACACACATACAGTCAACAAGGTAAAACAACAGCAAACACTGGTGGCGCTTTTATAAGATGGAGGAATTTGATAGAAAGTTTGGGTTTCAATCGATACGGTGAAGCTAAACTCAAGTTTTCACCACATATGTAACCCTGGACCACAAAACCAGTCATAAGGGTCAATTTTTCGAAATTGAGATTTATACATCACATGAAAGCTGAATAAATAAGCTTTCCATTGATGTATGGTTTTTGTTAGGATAGGACAATATTTGGTCGAGATACAACTATTTGAAAATCTGTAATCTGAGGGTGCAAAAAAATCTAAATATTGAGAAAATCATCTTTAAAGTTGTCCAAATGAAGTTCTTAGCAATGCATATTACTAATCAAAAATTAAGTTTTATTATATTTACAGTAGGAAATTTACAAAATATCTTCATGGAACATGATCTTTACTTAATATTCTAATGATTTCTGGCATAAAAGAAAAATTGATAATTTTGACCCATACAATGTATTTTTGGCTATTGCTACAAATATACCCCAGCGACTTAAGACTGCTTTTGTGCTTCAGGGTCACATATTAGCTCTTTACTGTCAAACCCCAGATAAAGTAGTACAAATAAAAAGTGCAAGATGAGTGTAAGGGTGTTTGCAAAAGTTATTTGAAAATATGCTTTATTTTTGCAGTTCTGCTATGAGACTAATATAATATAACAATAATATAATATAGCACTAATATAACTCTATTGCAACTGATTGATTTTCGAAACTATCGCAAAAATCCGATTTCTCCAGCAAGCCGAGAACCATGTTGAGGTGTGACGTGCCGGCTGTACTCACAGAGCTGTAGTATTGATGGGGCCGGATGTGCAGCTGCAGGGGTCGGGCGGTCAGCTGGCTAAAGGCTGGCGTCAGCTCGTAGCAGTTCTGGAAGAGAGACACTCGAGCAAATATGTAGAGGCCGAGCCTCGCACGAGACATGGCCACAACCAGACGGCGCACATCTCTGAGGAAAGACAGAAAACAGCAGTCACTTCCGAGAACAGATCTGTGGAGCAGTGTTATTTTAACATACTATTGTAGTTTTTGTTAATATTTTGAATTTGATTTGACTTTTATATTTTGTTTACACTTCAGTTTTAGTCATTTTATTGTTTTGTTTTAACATGTTAACATAGAATTTTTTTTATTTCATTATTTTTATTTATTAATTTTTTGTTTTAGATATTGTAGTCCTTGAACTAAAACTAAACGAAAATGAGAACTTTTAACTAGCTGAAATAATAAAAACTTTACATTTTTAACATTTAATTTTATTTCAGTTAATATTTATATTTAAAAAAATTAGAAATGATTAATTAATGAATTATTTAATTGTTATGTGTAGCTAATATTTTTAAACAACAGCTTTAAATATGCCTTGGTCAATTTTAAAAAGTGATTTGTTTTGTTCATGGGTATTATAGTTAAGTAAAACCATAAAAACATTTTCATAACTTGTATAATATATAATATGTGACCCTGGACCACAAAACCAGTCTTAAGTGACTTAATATCCTAATGATTTTTGGCATAAAAGAAAAATCAATAATTGTGACCCATACAATGTATTGTTGGCTATTGCTACAAATATACCCCAGCGACTTAAGACTGCTTTTGTGCTCCAGGCTCACATATATATTATAATATTGTCATATAATAATATAACAAATTTAATTTCAGCTAGTTTCCAAGGCAAAGCATCTCATTCTCGTTTAGTTTAACTTAAAACTGAAATAAAAATTAATATGGACATATTTAAAAACGAATAAAAATGACAAATAAAAATACAACATTACTAAACCTTAAACTAAAATTAACACAATAATCTAGTATTTCAATGATAGCAAAATAACACTGATTTTGCTACATTTAACCACATTTTTAAACCAGAATTAGATGGTTTTAAATAAGTCACATGTGGTTTTTGTTACTTTAAACCACATATTTTAATGATAATCAAACAGCCACAGGAAGTGCTCACCTCAAATGTCCTACGGCTTTGGTGCGGACCAGCGAGAGGATGATGTAATCGTTCTGTTGACCCTGGAACCTGTCCACTGTGGTCACCTACAAGACAAAGGGCAGTCTGTTATATAAGTGATGAGGGTGGAGGGTTTATTTGAACTGAAGAGCATGAGCTCCTCTGCACTGGTTTAGTGCTACTTAGATTTGCACACTACTGTCTGATCAGATCTAGATTTCTGAAGTTATGGACTGTCACTTCATCCTGTTGAAACCATGATCGAAACTCATTCATGAGTCACATGAGTGTCAAAGGAGAGAACGTGTGTGTATCTCAGAATGTGATCAAGTCAACAGGACTCTTCCTTTAGCTCAGAAACTCTTACTGACTGAATCATCAAATATCATCAACTCCATGACGAGTAAAATCAGCCAAACTCAGCAACATTTCAGCCACCAGTCAGATAAGTTCTTTCATTTGTTACATTTCATATATTCCCTCGTATCTTCAAGTAAGTGGAAGTGGGCCTCGTGGAAATTTGCGCTCCTCAGCTGAAACTGGATCTGTGGACGACGTCTTACACGAACACTTTTCTACTTGGAAATCTGTGACAGAAATAATGTCAAGACGGAAAGAAGTTAATATTTGATTTTCTCCATTTGATTCGACACTATTTAAAACAAACACAAGACTAATGCCAAATGGTGCAATATTGTACAATATTGAGATGATACCATGAGCAGGACTGGCAAGTGAGCTGCTGTCTTAATTCAGAGGGCTAGTTAGCGTTAGAGGGGCTTTTTTTAATAAAAATAAAAGTCAAAAGAATAGAGAATGTTAGTGTTAGAGGGGCTTTTTTAAAATAAAAATAAAAGTCAAAAGAATAGAAAAAGAATAGAGAATGTTAGTGTTAGAGGGGCTTTTTTAAAATAAAAATCAAAATCAAAATCAAAAGAATAGAAAAAGAATAGAGAATGTTAGTGTTAGAGGGTCATTTTTAAAAAATAAAAATAAGTCAAAAGAATAGAAAAAGAATATAGAATGCTAGTGTTAGAGGCTGTTTTCTTTTCTTTTTAAAGAAAACAAGTAGTTAGAACAGAAATGGAATAGAGAGTGCAAGTGTTTTACTGATGCCACAATTACATAATTGTTCACAGCGGCAATTAATCATTCAAAGTCCACTTATGTTATTCTGCGTGCTTAAGATGTTTTTTTTCTTTCTACAGCTTTTCCATTGTTTTAATTTGAGTTTTAGTATAACATTATAATACCATGCTAATTTTTACTTTTTTATTTAAAGAAGAAACCAGTATGAAATTCTACTCACCCTCATTTGTCATTACTTGTGGTGCACAAAGCAGTCAAATCAAATAAAAGTACAGATAACCTAACAAAATTCTGACCCAGTAAGTATTTAAGTAATTTTAGTATTGAACAAGTAAAATGAAAGCCCTTTATTTTAATCTTTACTTAAGTATTAAATGTAAAAAGTACTGATCAATGAAATGTGTATTTCTAGGGGTGGAAAAGCCGACTTTGAATATCAAATTTATTTGTGCATTTTTATTAAATTAGAAGCATTTATTAAAATAATTATTATTACTAAGAAATTAAAACAAATGTATGCTAAGCATACAAACAAATATCGTAAAAAAGGGAACAAAGAAAAAAAAAAGCAAGTATTTTAAGAATCTGAAAGACAAATGCATTGAGGGATTTTTCTCTTTTCTTACTCTTAATTTAGTTCAATCATGACAACTCTCTGAAGATTTTAGCATGGTGATGGATGTATTTGGTCTTGGCGGAACAGATCTGCTACGCTGCTGCTGAATTGCTGCTGCTGTTGGTTATTGCTGTAGTTGTAGATTATTGCTGCTGCTGCAAGCAAGTACAGGAACTGGCTACTGCCAATGCCTGGGGAAGGTGGAGGGGTTTAGAGAAACTCTGAAAGCGCGCTGCAGGAATCTCAAGTGAGTGCTAGCCAGCCATATAAATGCAAGGCAGTAAGCTCATTGGCTGCATATGCAGCATGAACCAATCGGCTTGTGCCAAGTCATTTAACTCTCTGAATATCATCAGTTGCATTAACAACCAGTCAGCCTGCGCCATCTAGAGTTTCATGACTGAACTATATATTTAAACTTAGATTTGTGGATAAAGATATTGAAGATATTGGATATGTATTGATCTGACCTTGTTACAGCAGGTTTAATTCACAGAAAATCATTCGGTGCGATTTGCGAACCGATTCAACAGATTTACTGAAAAGAATCAGCTGGTTCACGATTTCTCCACGATATGTTTTTATGAAATGTTGTGGAGTCAAAAGTGTGACATTATGCTCTGAAATGTTGTGAAATAAAGTTTACCAAAATAAAAAACACTCTGATAAAGTACAGATACTTGACAAATGTACTCGCGTAAAAATACCACTGGTCACTACAAACTCATGACTTTTTTTTTTTCATCCATTGAAAACATAAGGAGATGTTAGGAGACCTACGATATCAGGCTCAAAAAATGAATCATATGACCTCAGAAGACTCTGAAATTGATCACGGACCAATTTTATAGCCCCATTAACTTCCAATGTATTCCAATGTATTAAATTTCTCGTTTTTGTTCTACAAAGTAAATGATGACTCCTTTAAATCCAGTCTCTTCCAGTGAACCACAGAAGAAAAGTCTTCATTACGTCAATGAGATTGTTGTTTTGCAGTCTTGAATGCTCATAAACTAAATGTCTGTGCGAACGGCAGTCGTCTATTTATTTGGTTTGTACTCAGCCAGTAGGACCTTTACACACTTTAGTGAGTCCGTCTGCCAATCACCCTCAACAACAAGCTACAGCAAACCTGTCCACTGCTGCAAAAGAGGCAAAATAGTGAACGCTGGGCAGAAAAAAAACAACTCATTTAGAGCATAGGACAAGCTGTTCACACACATTAATGCAGTTCACTCGGCCATGCATCAGCATCGTGGGTCATCGCTTCTGAAGATAAAACATGAAATCTAAGGAGATGTTAGGAAACCTACGATATCAGGCTCAAAAAATGAATCATATGACCTCAGAAGACTCTGAAATTGATCACGGACCAATTTTATAGCCCCATTAACTTCCAATGTATTCCAATGTATTAAATTTCTCGTTTTTGTTCTACAAAGTAAATGATGACTCCTTTAAATCCAGTCTCTTCCAGTGAACCACAGAAGAAAAGTCTTCATTACGTCAATGAGATTGTTGTTTTGCAGTCTTGAATGCTCATAAACTAAATGTCTGTGCGAACGGCAGTCGTCTATTTATTTGGTTTGTACTCAGCCAGTAGGACCTTTACACACTTTAGTGAGTCCGTCTGCCAATCACCCTCAACAACAAGCTACAGCAAACCTGTCCACTGCTGCAAAAGAGGCAAAATAGTGAACGCTGGGCAGAAAAAAACAACTAATTTAGAGCACAGGACAAGCTGTTCACACACATTAATGCAGTTCACTCGGCCATGCATCAGCATCGTGGATCATCGCTTCTGAAGATAAAACATGAAATCATGGTATCAGCTGCTCTTACTTTACTGGGCTGTCCGAAGAAGGAGTTGCTGGCACATCTCTGGTTGATGACGTCTCGTATCAGGTGTTTCTGGCCGTTGTAGGTGGTCAGTATGCTAATGCGTTCAGCAGGATATCCCAGCAGACGCATGTACATGTACAGCGCCACCACATACTCGGCCTCCGCCAGATTCTACAAACACACACACACACACACACACACACACACACGTCACATGCATTCAGCATCTCTCACGAGACAGTTCATAATGTGCTGACAATATTTACAATATTACAAAAATCAAACCGCTTTATAATATTTTGAGTCTTTTCAATGAGTTTGATCTATTTCATGACATGAGTAAATGACGGAAGCAAGAGTGTTTTTATGTTAGACCTCAAGAGAAATCAAAACAGAAAGCAAGTAAAGAACGAAAGAGCGTTAAACAAACTAGACTGACTGATCTTGGTTAACGTTATTGATTATCAATGTAAGCTTCTTCAGGAATCCCATGCACTTTTACAGGACAGCATATCAATATTGCAACATTGCAACAACCGGCTGAGTTTTTGTGGTTGATTTTACTGCAGTATAAAGACAATGTAATAAGGACATTTACATAACAAACAGCTGTATTTGAATTAACACCTGAAAGCATGCACGTTCAGCATATGTTCATTTAGTGTTGCTCTAATAAATGTTCAGATGTGAACAGGTTTACAATGTAATAATGAACAAGCACTGCACTCTTTTTTGTTTAAAAACCTTTAAAAAGACCTTTAAAAACACTATACAAAGCTTAACAGATCCCATCATCCCATCAGATGTAAAAAAAAAAACATTAAATTAGTATTAGATTACATATTAGCTTTCCTTTATCACAATATCACACTTCAGGGAAAATAAGTGAAGTTGATGTCCTGACGTAAGATTTAGCTTTTTTTTTTTTAAGAAATACTTAAGGTCCTTGCACACAGAGTCAGACATTTTCGTATGCGTTTTTTATTTTTTTCCCTTCGTTTTTTCATATTCGTCATTCTTTGCTTTTGAAATGCACAATATTGATCCTGATCTAAATTTTTTATGACGGATGAAAGTTTCGGAGGCAGTGTGTAAACATGATTGACACAACGCGAGGTCGTATTTTTTTTTTAACGCGCGAACATTTCGGACTCACTGTGCAATGGCCTTTACAATTGCAATAAAAGCTACAAGGGCAAAAAGCACTGCATTTGACTACAGGAATAGTAAAACCAGAAAACCCAAATAGGAATATGCAAGTCTAATTTCTAACTACTTTCTAATTTGACTAAAAATGTTTGATCATTATGCAACACCATACCAGTGATGGCGTAATGCTTTATTTAAAAATGTAATTGTCAATAATCTTTACCAATTGTAAAGTATTACAAATAATCTAAAAAAAAATATGCAAAACTAAATTGAACCCTTCTCTTGACCTAATCTGACTATCAAAAAAAAAAAAAGGCTAAACCTATGGGTTGAAATTGTAGGTGAAACAGCTCTGAGCTTAAACTTTACCTAACAGAGCACTGCTGATATGGCAACAGCTCCAGTAGGACACTAATAAGGGTACTAACCTACTAATAAGAGATGCTTCTTCAGCGGCTGCAAGCACTGACTGTGCAAACAATGTCCTTCCTATTGCTCTGTGAGAGGCTAATTCATACGGCCCATTAGAGCCGTGTGTGTGTGTGTGTGTGTGAGAGTGTGTGTGTGTGTGTGAGAGTGTTGGCATGGATACTGTAATGAGGACACTTCCCTCCAGGACCCCAGTAAACAGTAGCGGGGCACATAGCCGCACTCATGTGACTTGCACACTGCATGCCGTACGCTCATCACTTATGAACAATGCCGAGTTTCAGGAGCTTCTCAAATACCCATGTCATGAAAGTTAGGCCTCGTCTTTCCTCAACTTAACATAAGAGGATGTTACTTTTTTGGTATATGAAGATCATATTGAAATTTTTATCCATGCCTTTAATTAAATCTTTGCTATTTTACCATTATATAAAGATTTTTTTTTCTTTTGTCCCAGATCCAAACTGTCAATTACAGAAAAAATCCATCATAAAAATATTAACCAGAGAATTTACAAAAAGTGAAACAGACAACACATCAATATCTATGGTGTGATTTCAATTACATATACATATATTTTTTTTAGAAAAATAACTGCACTAAAATGTTTTTTTTTGTTTTGTTTTTTTTCTATTCAGCCAAAAACAAAACAAAACAATTAAATAGCACAAAATACATTTTTTAAATAAACTTGTAAAGGCAGGGTATGTGATTTTTCAAAAACACTTTAGAAAACTGATTCGGGCCGAATAGCAAAACAAACTTGTAGCCAATCAGCAATAAGGGGCGTGTCTACTCGTGATGTGGAGGAGAGAGCTTTCAGTGCATGGGACGGACATTAGCCGAGCCGAGCGACAGAAAGATAGAGATGGCGGATAAAAAACAAAAGAGGAAAACGTCTGCGGAACGATAAGGCAAGAAGTAGGACCCGTGTAAATATCGGATCAGCTTTCCAGCGCTGAAGAGAACTCAAGGAGCGGAGGCCTGCGATCGGACGCCGAGGTTGCTTTGTTTCTTCTCAATAGGTGAGTAACACCGTGTCTACAACAACTAAAGTCTGCCTACACTGGACGCGAGAAAGAGGTCAAACGACCGTTGAAAACCATTTGAAATGTATGTCAGCACGTCATAAATAGAACCCGGCAGCAGTTTTCTGTCGGGGATTTGTTGCACCGCGCCGCTCACGTCCGTAGACACGGTGTAACATTGGTTTTGCTTTGTTTCACAGAACGAATCGTTGCCTGGGTTGCGTACGTATATGTGGGGCGGAGCTATCAAAATAGGGGCAAGACCCTTTTGGGGTAGGGGCGTGTTTGTTTTGGTGATTTCAAATATCAACATTGGCTACCAGAAATCACTTACTCTGCCTTTAAATCTATAATTGTTTATACACATAGTTGTTAAAATATTTACTGTAATAAAACTTGTTTTCATGACATTTCATGAGTTATTCTTACGTAAATCTAAGTAAATATTATTTAACTGAACATAACTTTTTTTATTGTGTCATTTTCAAATGATAAAAAAAGTGAAATTATTTATTTGTATTTAAGATGAATACATTTCTAGCTATGAAAAGATTCTGACAAAGGGTTCTGCCATTTCTTCCAAAATTGTATAAAATGTAATTTCCGCCACATAATGAATGACGATTTCTGAGGTGTTTTGAAAATGACACTTGTTTATGATGATTCAGGGAAGAAAAGAAATGCTTGTGATGCACGTGTATGTCATATAACTGAGCTCACCTGATAAAAGTATGGGTTGGGTTCAGATTCCCCCACGCCGTTGAAGTCCTCCACATTAACGAGCTGGAAGTCGTAGGTGAATCCAGGGTTCGGTGTCTGGAACTCGGGCTGGAGCTGAACATGAGGGAGGTTCCCCAGCTGCTTATAGCGCCAGTTATACAGGTTACACAGACTGCCACACACACACACACGAGAGAGAGAGAGAGAGAGAGACAAAAAATTTATCTGAGGACAGAACAGCTCTGCTCTGAAACCTAGAGAGCCATCTAACTAAACAGCTTTTTAAAGCATCGTATCTTATTTTACACAAAATGTGTGTATTTTTTTTCTTTGTATTTTTCTGATTATTAGAATGTTTATATACTATTACAGCATGTAATATTTTGAATGCGCTTTTATTTTTATACTTACACTACAGTGTTCTTTTTAATTTAGGTTATGTTTCAGTAATTTTGTTAGGTACTTTTGGCATTATTATTATTATTAAATTTATTTTTTTATTGTGCTGTTTTTATCTGCTGTTTGGACTCTCATTCTGACGGCACCCATTCACTGCAGAGCATCCATTGCTGACACACTGATGCAATGCTACATTTCTCCAAATCTGATGAAGAAACAAACTCATCTAATGCAAGCAAGCCTATATGATTCTTTTGAGGCAGCTTTCAGCTTTCACACTAAAACTAATAATGACATCACATGGGTACGTATTAAAAGCATCTTTCCACTGACCTGGCCCGTGCTCTGCCCTGGGCGTCCAAGTCTACAGTAGGGACACCCAGACGCACAAAGCGAGTAAAAAGTGACTGCTCCATGTTTGAATATTTCTGAAAGGCCATGTTCTTAATGACAGGAGGCAACTGATGATGATCACCAATCATAATCCAGCGTTTGAGTCGACTGTAGCCGTCCTCTGGATTCTGCGTAACACAGAGACAGAAACGTTTGAGTCAGTAAGGTTACGTTACAACTCCATTTCGATGAGTGAAAACAACGCCATGCATCACATTTGCTGAATGAAATCCAATACTTGATTCTTGATCATTTTGGTTCAAGTACGTCACACTTTCTCACTACATGTGATGTGCATTTAGTAGCATTTTTGCTTTCGACATCCATTTGTAATGTGATGTCCTGCATCCGGAGAACACGTCCCTTTTATTACCAGAAAAACTGCCACAAGGACAAGATTGCAGTCTTCATGCGTGTTCAATTTTCAGGCCCATTTTCACATGTATGAATGATTCTGAAGACATTTCATGCCTAATCGTGATTTCCACCTTTGCCGATTGTAAGTGATACATCTTGAACACTTTTTGTCATTAAAACAAAACCTTTGACTGCCTTTATTATGATAAGTGTATTAAAGCTGACACATCTATATATAATAATAAAATCTTCATTCTTTTATAATTATATAAAATTATAATTTATATATAATATATTTTAAATTATATAAAAACTGTACATGATGGAGAGGTTTTAATTCTACTTTTGAACTTATCAAATTAAGATTTTTTGCAAATCAGCTAAATGTTTTTGCAAGGTTTCAGTGTAGAAAACATGTCTTGATTAATGTTTAACTAGATTTTTATTATGTATTAGCTTGTATTTAATTGGCAATAACGGCTGTTTGACTAAAATAAAGTTTCCCCTGAAAAATATATTATAATATAACATTTAACAATGCACAATTTAAAATAATGTAATAACACAACACGTAACCTAACACGTAACCTAACGTGCAACGTGCGCCACAACGCAACATATAACATCCAAACAAGATTTTAGGAGAAAGAGGGTTGTACCTGTAGCAGTAGCGGGATGAAGGTCTCAATCTCCAGGATTTGAGCTGCCTCCTCCATCAGGATATTATCATACTAGAGAAAGATCAAGTATGTGAATATTGAGGCAGCGAACATTAATGTTAAGTGTAGACTAAAAGATTCATTTCAGTGAATCAGTTCATTCAGACCATTTTAAACAAACACCGATTCTCACTTGTTGTGATGTGCACTACATCAAAGGTTTGGACACATATTTCTTCCACATATTTCATAATCGCAGTAAAAGCAAAAAAAAAAAAAAAAATCAAATTATCATAAATGGGAAAGTGCTGACGTCCTCTATGACACCGATACCTTGAAGCCCAACTCCACCAGGTCGTGGCGTTTGAGGGCGGCGTGTGTGCAGGTCATGGCGATGATCTTGGCCTCTTTCACCAGCAGGTATTTGGATCGGTCCAGTCCGCTGCGCAACAGCTCAAACGCCCTGAACTCCTGCAGAAGAGAAGATGCGTTTATGATCACCTCACTGCTAAAACCACACAAACACTGGTAAAACCAAACATCATAAACGCAGCTCCTCTAAAAATCATTTAAAAAAAAAAATATATATAAAAAAAACAGTATATACCAGTCACAGTCTGGAGTAAAAACTGCAGGCAATGACGCCATCAAAAAATGTGAAAGGTAAAACATCCATTCATACAGCTGACATATTGAGTGTTTCTGACACTTTTCCCTGCAGAATGATCATTTCTAGCAGCAAGAAAACTGAAAAACAGCGCACTTTTAATCAGACGGTCCAAATTTAGCAAAAACATGCCATTTGGTGCAATTATTTTATATGACCAAACAGTAAGATGAAATTGTGATGCTTGTAATGCAAATCAATGTGATATTTATAAGCGTATAGCAGATACTTACATAAAATGATATAAATATCAGTCATCACTCTATATCTCCAATATTATGTCTTTTTTTAGCAAAGAAATCTGCATATCAAATATGACACAGTAGGCCTTATAGGGTTAAATGTGAGAGTCACCACAATATTTTAAAAGACTATGAATTTCACAAGGTGAGGTTGGTGTTTAAATGTCTAGCGGAGGAGATTGTGTTTCTTTCTACTTCCTGTCATTTGTCAGAAACAGCATCTCTGGTTTCCTCTCAGCATGGGCGGCACACGCAGAAATTAAGTATCTGTTTCTGTTCAATCTGTGCAGTGAAGAGAGATTAACCCAGCTGGATATTTTCAGGACTGCATCCACTGGGAAATGAATATTTGATGCCCTTCTGCATTAATATTAATCCCATTAAAGCATTCAATATTGATGAGGCCACTTTTCAACCCTGAGTCTTCAGCAGTGACGCTTGAGAGACAGCGATGCTCAAGCAGACAGACCCACAGACACACTATGGCTCTGACGCACAACTTTATTACAGGAGCGTGTCTTTGTTGTCAGCAGATAAACACAAAGGATGAAAGGATGAGAAATCAGCATCAAAGAAAGGGGCATGCCAGAATAATGGGCTTTAGAAAGAGAGGAGGGAGATTATTATTGATGGGTTTCTCTTCATGGATGAACAGACTACAACAAGCTCTGATCAGAGCACACACGTGGAAACTAGAGGTCGACCGATAGTGGACTTTACCGATACCGATAGCTAGGTTGGACCACGCTGGCCGATACCGATTAATCAAGCGATGGATACTGAACGAAAACTAAAATAATGCTTTACAATTACTATTAGCTATTAAAAGAAAGTACTGAACCATACTTTGTAAATGAATAAAAATATGAATATCAATTATTATATTGATCATAAAGTTAGTTAATAGTTTATTAACTAATGTTAACAGAATGTTACAAATGGACTCTTATTGTAAAGCGTTACCATTTAATTTCAGCAGTCATGCTTAGAGATGGCCAACTTTAAATATCTACACAAAGGCCATAGCATTTAAATTAGCCTACATAAATATGGATATTGCATGTATACTCTCACACTTTATTTGCTTCTGTTTTAGAACACTTGATAATTATCTTATCAAATTAACAAAACATGTTAGTCACACACTGGGCAAAAGCGCAGCACTGCGTCTAGGAGATCAGGCGCATCGCGTTCAATTCAAAACGGTTTATTTAATCACTACATGGACATAAGTTTACTTCAAGAATGAACAATGCGGCATAGATGAGTTTGAAGTGCAGTGTTTAAAAAATAAATGGCAAACGGAAAGAGAAAGCATGATATATATTATAGCTCTCTAAATGAAGCATACTTTATTAGAGCCACAGAAAGACACAATTAGACAATACACAATTTTACAGCCTAGGGTGAAGTCATTATGTACATTAACAACGATTTGAGACAAATATGATGTAATTTAATGGAAAACTATGTGAATGGCGCTCTGTGGCACGGCAGGATTTTCTGCTGGCTGCATTAAGTCCGCGTCTGAGGTTTCCCGCTCTATGCAGCGCAGACTCACGTGTCAAAAACAGCACGAGGTATCAGTGATTTCTGCCTCTAGAGGCCGCTCTCGCTCTCGAACTGTATAATGACAGCAGACTCTTCTCAGCCGCTCCAGCAACGGATGCATCCCTGAAAAATATCGGCTTGGATTTTTGCCGATAGTTCCAGCAATTAACTATCGGTGGCGATTAATCGGCAAAACCCCTCAATCAGTCGACCTCTACTGAAAACTACATGTGACCCTGGAGCACAAAACCAGTCTTAAGTCGCTGGGGTATATTTTTAGCAATAGCCAAAAAAACATTGTATGGGTCAAAATGATCGATTTTTCTTTTATGCCAAAAATCATTAGGATATTAAGTAAAGATCATTTTCCATGAAGATATTTTGTAAATTTCCTACTGTAAATATATCAAAACGTAATTTTTTATTAGTAATATGCATTGCTAAGAACTTCATTACTATCAGCCATGTTGGGCATTTTGAAATGTATATATCATGTCGTCATATGATGAAACTAGAGGCACCATGGCTTATCTGAAAGGTCTGAAGTTTTGAACCACCAATTATTATTAATGTAGCCTATTTTCATGAGCCTGATCTCCTTTGTACTGGTCAATCACCCATAGTGCCACAGTCTGCCATAGTGCCTGTATGCCATTCAGAATTTCACCAAAAGCAGACTTTTTAAACTCCTCCTACATTATCGCATTTTCAGCAACACTTTTTTTTTAATTTATCGCATTTTCACTAAATTTGGGGTAGATTATCTTCAGATTATAATATTATTAAAAGACAGATTACAGAATTGACTGAAGTTTTAAAAAGTATTGGTATAACCAATTGTTTTTGTCAACAAATCTGATGGGGAAAAAAGACCACGCACATTGGCATGAAACTTTGCATGCAACAATTCACTGACAAACGATAGCAGTTTTGTGACAGAGAAACCTATTAGTCAAAATTAATGAGCAATTTTATTAAGATGTTTTTTAACTTTTTTTTGGGGGGGTAAAATGATCACTGATGATGCAGTGTATTAAATATACTCGACCTGCTGCACTGTACTTGCCCAGTAACTGCTGCTCAAATATACCCCAGCGACTTAAGACTGCTTTTGTGCTCCTGGGTCACATATAAGATATTTCCCACATTATTTTTTATACTGTACTATTAGGCTATATCTTATCTATTTCAGAAAAACCTGTCCCTACCTAAAAGGTGCTAAAAAAAAACAAAACACTTTTGTTGCTGTGCTTTTCTTTTTCTATATTTTCTTTATCTTTCCAAGCAGCAAAGTTGACAAGACTTTATGCCGGCAGTAAAAGGTCTGACTGTGTGTTCATTTGAGCAATTGTATTAAAAAAAAAATATACCCATAACAGGCCAAATACACATGGTCATACATATTAATGTGTATGTATAACTTTTACGTACATTTTTTTTATGACGTTTTTTTTTAAGAAACATTTCTTTTGTTCACCAAGGCTGCATTTATTTGATCAAACACCGTAAAAATAGTGTTAAAATACTGTTTTGTGTGGGAATATCTTGTAAAATGTAATTTATTTCTGTGATCAAAGCTGTATTTTCAGCATCATTACTCCAGTCTTCAGTGTCACATGATCTTCAGAAATCATTCTAATATGCTGATTTGCTGCTCAAGAAACATTTCTGATTATTATCAATGTTGAAAACAGTTGTGCTGCCCAATATTTTTGTGGAAACTGTAACACATTTGATTTTTCAGGATTCACAGATGAATAGAAAGTTCAAAAGAACAGCATTTATTTGAAACAGAAATCTTTTGATAAATATAATGTGTCCTTGCTGAAAAAAAACTTGTTGACCCCAAACTTGAATGGTGGTCTTTATAAATGTACAGAGTAGGACAAAAATCTACCCTAATTTCAGCCCTACCTCCAGCTGGGTGAAGATCTTGCGGATGTGGCAATAGCAGCCCTCAGCGATGTCCATGTCGTCCTGATACGACTGGCCCTTAAACACCGGCTGAGGAGCGTTGGAGAAGTACTTATGGAAGGGGAAGTGTGACGCCACCTCCTCCGTCTTCACCTCTCGGCTGGGTTTTGGCTTCACTTTACTCATGTATTCCTCCCAGCGTGACATTACCTACAACAGCCGAGACAGACAGACAGATAGGATCAGCGCTTGGGGATTTCATGCGCAGAACTCATTAAGAGCACTTCACTGGACACACAGCCTCGTCACAATCCACACTTAATTAATGTTTGCCTGTAATCTGTGATCTGAGCTAATGGTCCGTACAGATCCCCCGAGGTGCTGATATGAATCTACTGGCCACAGCATGATGGATCAAACCGCAGCGAGAGATAAGAGCAAAACAAATGAAAGCAGACCTGTGTGAACCTCAGCTCAGATTCACATGTCAATGCTGCGCTCCAGACCAGCGGTTCTCATTAGTGATGCACCGAAATGCAATCAAAATTGAAAAGTTTTTATTTAGCCGGAAACCTAAAATAAAGTCATTTAATTCATCAAATTTAATAAAATCGACACTCAAATAAAAACGGAGTTGCATATTTATATAGCATTTAAATTGCACATGAAGCAGTTTTATATATAAACTTAGTAAATAAACTTCTACTTCAATCCGTTGCTGAAATAAACATGTTTATACGGTGGTTGTAATAACTTGTTTTCATGACAGATTTATTGAAACATACATTAATAAAGATGACAGGTTAAGTAAAAATATGAATATGTATGAAAATTTAATTAAGTGCAATGAGGTTTGTTATAAAACTGACAGAATTAGAAAGCCGAGACTATATGTTTCATATTAGTAGCAGGATTGTAAAATGAATAGATGTGATTATGATAATTTGATAAAATGAAGAGAGCGAGCCGTAGTTATGGATCATTTTACTTTTTTTTGGTTGTTTCATATCCTGTTACGGAGACTAGGGCTGCACGATATATAGTTTCAGCATCCGCGATAGTCACATCACAGGATGTGCGATGTTTAGTATAGGCTTCTGCTCGTTATATTTATACTGATTGTTTTCTTTGCTCACACACAGACACGGTGTCTACACCGGACACGACAGCTGTACAGAGATACCCATTTTAAATACATTTAGTAGCAGAGCTATTGCAAGGGATTTTCAGTGCTGGAAATTCATTTATCCTTTGTTGAAACTTCCGCGTCGTCGAGGAGAGCGCAGGTCACGGTTGCTTAGCAACAGCAGACGCCACGAAAGCGCAAGCTCCCGAGCGCTTTGGAAAGAAGGAGAAATCGACGCGACTGGCGTTTTCCCACGCGTTTTTAGGCACGACATGTGAATGGCCCCAAAGTCTGTCTACACCGGACGTGACAAAGCAACCGTTGCCAGTCATTTGAACTTTGTGTCAGTACGTCATAAAGAGAACGCGGCATCAGTTTACTGTCGGGGATTTAGGGATTTGTCGTGCCGCATCCAGTGTAGACAGACAGCATTACTGATTATAATGGGTTCATTGTATTTTGTCGCGTCGCGCTGCTCGCGTCCGGTGTAGACACAGTGAGAGACACACAGATGCACGTGAACACAAATTTCTGTTCACTTCTGCGTCTATTTGTACCTGAAATACCGTGCTCTGCAAGTATCCTTGTAAACACAGATGCTTATGGCTTAGGTGAAGGGAAACAATTGAGAAAAGGGATGTGTAACAGTATATTGGTTTACAGAAGTTTAAAGGAACACTCCACTATTTTTGAAAATAGGCTCATTTTCCAACTCCCCTAGAGTTAAACAGTTGAGTTTTACCGTTTTCGAATCCATTCAGCCGATCTCCGGGTCTGGCGGTAGCACTTTTAGCTGCAGCTTAGCATAGATCATTGAATCTGATTAGACCGTTAGCATCTCGCTCAAAAATGACCAAAGAGTTTCTATATTTTTCCTATTTAAAACTTGACTCTTCTGTAGTTACATCGTGTACTAAGACCGACGGAAAATTAAAAGTTGCGATTTTCTAGGCCGATATGGCTAGGAACTATACTCTCATTCCGGCGTAATAATCAAGGAATTTTGAATGAGAAATGTGCACCTCTTCAACACACTGTTGCTCACAAGAAACATTTTAATGTGAGTATTATGACACAAGTGAGGTACAAAACTTTGTTTATAAGAGAAATAACTGGTTAGCAGGCAAATGTTACAACGTGACCATGCTTTTGCATTCATGCTGTTTGATACATTTAAAGCCATTCGCGGCTTTCTGTTCTGTTTTGCCCGTTGGTCATGAATTTTCACGACTCTAATAATATTTATGGTTTCTTTTCCCAAATCATCACCGTCTCACCCTCTAATTTCACAGGTTTATTTTACTGTCGTTCACTTTTAATCACTGTTTTTGCATCTCTTACTGTGGTAAACATGCAGGGGGAAATGAAAGATTTCGTGGCCATGAATTAAGAATTCGTTCCTATGACCAATTCGTTCCCTCATTTTAGTTAAATCATGGGTTTTCTAGGGACAAATTAATGAAACATGGACAGTGACCACACATTAATAAGACATAGGAACTAATTAACAAGTTAGGGTTAGGAAAAAATAAAGTTATTTTTAATTTCATGTATGATTGTATGATTTGTTGGAATCTAACGACAGATGACTGAGCTACACCTGTTTGAAGTCGATACATTGAGCAAACTCAATTCTGAGAAAAATGGAGTTAAGGTTTTCTGAAGGTTCCAAAACAAAATCACCTAACAACATCTTTTCCTCCAGTTCATTTCTTAATATTAATTACTATATTAATAATCACAATATAGCTATTTTTATTTTATCTTTATTATAAATAAGAATATATGCAAAAAAGCAATATAACAAATATAAGAAGTACCCCAGAACATAATCAGCGTTGTTTATGTTCAGTAGACGGCACGCGCATGCTGAACGTAAACAACGCTCATTACGCTGATTACGTTCAATACTCTCCAAAATGGCAGAAGACAGTAACTCGGGAAGAAGAATTGTTGAATAAATTATGTTATTGCTTTTGCGCACAAAATGTATTCTCGTAGCTTTGTAAAATTACGACGGAACCACTGATGTCACACGGACTATTTTACCGATGACCTTGCTACGTTTCTGGACCTGGGAACATTTCAGTTGTGTTGCTGTCTATGGAGGGTCAGAGAGCTCTCAGATTTCATCAGAAAAATCTTAATTTTTGTTCCGAAGATGAATGAAGGTCTTACGGGTTTGGAACGACATGAGGGTGAGTAATTAATGACCGATTTTTCATTTTTGGGTGAAATAACCCTTTAAGATCTTAAATGAAACTTGCGTGACATTTCTAGGTATAGAATTTTTTTTTTTTAAAGGAGCAATTTGAAAGCAGATGTTTGAGCTACCATCTTCCTTCGTACAGAAATGACAGTCAAAGAGAAGCAGATGCATGAAGCAGATCCTGTTCAGAGGGGAGTGACGTGTGCATGTGGTTGAGTACCTGGTAGAGGTAGAAATGTCCAGCAGTCTCACAGGTGTAGGAGACGTCACCAGGAACATCTAGACTCTCCTGCAGACGCGCCACCTCTCGCAGGAGCTCCAGACGGCGAGACAGAACATAGTTCACTCTTCCATACCTGACACAGACCAGAGGACAGTTCATACTCAACTCGACCACATCTCAGAGAAGACCATCCTGTCCGGGACAGAAACCCGTTTGCTAACTCTGTATCAGGGCTTTATGCTTCATTTTTTCCAAGAAACATGTGCTCCTAATTTGAGGAGCAATTTAGAAACATATGTGACCCTGGAGCACAAAACCAGTCTTAAGTCGCTGGGGTATATTTGTAGCAATAGCCAAAAATACATTGCATGGGTCAAAATTATTGAAAACTTAATTTTTGATTAGTAATATGCATTGCTAAGAACTTCATTTGGATAACTTTAAAGGCTATTTTCTCAATATTTAGATTTTTTTGCACCCTCAGATTCTAGATTTTAAAATAGTTGCATCTCGGCCAAATATTGTCCGATCCGAACAAACCATTCATCAATGGAAAGCTTATTTATTCAGCTTTCAGATGATGTATAAATCTCAATTTTGAAAAATTTACCCTTATGACTGTAAGGGTAAATGGACTGTGGTCCAGGGTCACATATTAGGAAAAAATAAAATAAAATCATATGTACACGCAACAATGAGCGCGCTTAGTCCAGCAGACAGCATTAGGTGTGTTTGACTTAAAGCGGCCCTGAGCAGACCGATCGATGAATGGGTGCTTTGATGTCATACACTGATTGGTCTGCGCAGCGCCGCTTTAAGACAAACACACCTACGGTAGATTCACACGGGGCACCAGCGTCGACGCTTGATGGAGGGCATGTCTGAAGCTTTGTGTTGACACGACTTTTGTAGTGACAACAGCCAATCACATTACTTTTCTGGTGTTGCATGAACATGAATGGCGATCTAATTGGCTGACACCTGCGTTGGCACTTGAAAATTTGAGCAAGCAAGCAACGCCAGTGACACAACACAACGGATCCACAACTCAGTTCGGCAATGCTTGACGTCACTCCATTCAAAGTAAATGACAGGCGTTGATGCCGACGCCCCGTGTGAATGTACCGCTACTGTTTGGCAAGTTCTGCCATGAAATATACGTCATTCAACCCGAACAATCAGATTGTGAATGTATCACTACACCTTTAGGTTCGGTATCTTTAGGTTGAATTTCAGAATCGATTCTGAGCTTAGTTTTTAACCAGATGCACGATGACGCTGAGTTTGCTTTAGAAACACCCGTATTCTGCTTGCTTCCAATTCCTCACACACATACACCACTCGAACCTTCCATAAAATAATCTTTCATAAAGTTCGGAAAGGTTGAAGTGAATTACAAGGACATTAGCGGGCTTCATTGCACAGGATGCACGCTTTGTTTGATGTTACACTTGAAGTGTGCGGTCTCGCTCGTCGGTATTTTCCTTACAAATGCTCTACGAAGTCATCATTTATGTGGTTTGGAATGCAGTGGACTTATATATTTAAAATATGAACCTCACTAACAGAAAGTTGCTTTCAATTTCAAATGCTGACGCGCACTTTGTTTGTGAAGACTGCTCGCGCATGCGGCTGTGTGCGACTCCGTGTTAGTGGTTTAATGTACTTGCGTCTCAAAATGGTTTTATGATGCAAAATTAATGTAAACACAGCCAGTTATGTCTTAAGGGATTAAACGGACAGGACAAACCACATTACTACTTATATTTGGACCGGAGCAGAGTGTGTGTGCGGTGCGGTGGTTAGCGTGACACAGCGCCAAACCAGACTTCTTTTTTTCCTCAATGGAAAGCATATTTACACTGTTTGACTCGTTCCCTGTCCCCTATATAGTGCACTACGTGCCATTCACTGTATAGAAAATATTAATTCTGTGGACAAGCGACCGATTTCAGCCGCGGCTTCAGCGTCTATTTTATAGTGTGTATAAATTTATAACACACTCTAGAATAGCGCTTCGGATTCTAGAGAGTATTTGATTGGACAGAAAGTTTGATGAGAAGCTGAAGTACGATGTGACGTCAAAAAAATCGTTGAGCTGTTTTGGCGGAAGTGACGAACTGCAAGCTTTGAATGCTTATTTCTTCTAAACGCGAATGTTGTCACTGTTTTGGAGCACACTGCCTTGTAGATAACCTTAAGACTAACATTGATACTAACACCCAAAAAACTTTAATTTTGATTTCATGGGGACTTTAATAGATCTCCCGCTGTCTATGACGTCATAGTAAAAAAACAACAGTAAAGATGAAGAAAAATCACTCACAGTTCTTGAATGGAAATCGTTCAGATAATCTTACTGAATACTGAAAGCACTCTTTGTTTGTTGTTTGTAATATGTTTCTATGCTCCTCTTTATTATTTGCTACTTGCTTGTATGTTTTGAAGATATATTAGTTTAAAATTCTTAACATACAACTCTTTTAATTATTATTTTTAATTATTTTAAAAAGTACTTAATTACTTATGTAAGGGTATGTAAATTTAAGGATTTTAAGATTCTCACGTCGGTAAACTAATTAATTAATAAGGGGGGGGAAAGTAGATCAAGAATAGTTCTGGAATCGGATCGTGACTCCTAGAATCGGAATTGGATCGGATTGTGAGGTGACTAAAGATTCCCACCCCTATTTAAGAGACATTTTCTTGAGAAAAATGGATACACACCAGAAATGTTAAATAAATAGTGCACTTCTAAGTATAACCAGCACTTGCCATTGTTGGGCTGAATTTATGTTGGACTCATGGACATTTGCATTACTGATAAATGCCTTTTAATTATTGCTTTTATTTGTAAATTAACTGCTTTTATGGAGAAAATGTTTGAATAAATTGTTGGAAAATTAATTAAAGTTGTTATTTATAGCTATGGTTATGATTTATTGACAAATTAACCAAATAATTAATCAATGAATAAAAAATAATCAACAGATTTATCAGGGGAAAAAATGTTAGATTAACTGACTAAACAGAAAAATAATTGATAGAAAAAATTAATCATTAATAGCAATAGTATATAGTAAATCAGAATTGATTTGGCCCATGCCACTTGTGTGCTGCTGTTAAATGTGTGCGTGCGTGCGTGCGTGAGAGAGAGAGAAAGCTGCACCTGCTGAAATCTTTCTCAGTCTCTAGTTCTTCTTCTCCATGTCCCAGACGCAGAAGGTGACGCTCATCAATGTCTAATGCCATAATCTTCTCAAACAGCTGGTTCAGAGCCTGAACAAGACAAACGCACCCATATTCAAAAAATTGACATACAGTAGAGAACTGTTTCAGTGATGTATATTTTTTAAGTCCCTATATAACTCACAGATGTTGAGATTGGTTTAATGGTCATGATTTAGCAGTTGAAGTGATTTGTGATCCTAACTGAAGCATTTCTTCAGTAACAGTGTTGTGTGTGTACCTGATTCGAGTGTGTGACGATAAGCGTCCTCTGCTCGGGGAAGTTGTGGTACAGGTTGGAGATGATCTGAACGGCCACGTCTGTTTTTCCTGTGCCGGGAGGACCAACAACCTACAGCAAAGAGAAAGAGCAAGATAAACACACAGGGAGAGACTGACAGACACTTTCATTACAGACTGAAAACCAGCTAAAGCACTGAAAGAAATATCAGTAACTGCAGTGAGATGAATATCTTTCTCATTATTGGCTGGGAGGAAGATAAGTCATGAGGCAAAGCAAAGAACAGGAAAATTAGAAATAAATAAAATAAGCATATATATATATATATATATGTCCTGCACCCACAGGTGCATATATACACACACACACACATACAAATGATTAGAACACTAGTATTTTGACAAGCTAAAAAATGGTTTTAAGTCAGTTATTTCTATCGTTTGCTATAGTGTGTCTGTAGGAAATATCAGTTTGCATTTCCAAACATTAATTTTGTAATTGTAATTTTGCTGTAGTGTGTCAGTAGGAAATATCAGTTTGCATTTCCAAACATTAATTTTGCCATTAATTGTAATAATCCAGTGAGAGTTTTGTTTGCTGCACACAGAGATCTGATCTGATCATCATCATCAGTCTGTCTGGAATGACATGAAGAAACAGAACAAACTGAGACAGACTCAATCCAGAAGAACTGTGGAGACGTCTCCAAGATGCTTTAAGAGACCTACCTTGTAAAATGAAATGCAAACTGATATTTCCTATCGACACACTACAGCAAAAGATTTTGTACCATTTGTTATCTGGTGAAAATACTAGTGTTCTAATAATTTTGGCCACCACTGTATATATAAATAAAAACCGTGTTAGGTGTAATAAAGAGATTTCTTACCATAGTAAGTCCCGGTTGCATCCCTGCACGTATGGCTTCAATCTGGGTTGATGTAAACTGGATTGTGTTTCTGTTGAAGTGGACAAAAATGGATGTCAGTGTTTCCATAACAGGCAAAGTTTATACGTATATTGAGTGCATCTTTGGCTGATAGGCTGAACCAAGAACAGATCTTGGACTGTCTAAAAGGTTTGGCCCTGAACCTGTGAGCATGAGCTCCACACACCGCTTGGGCTGGTTGTAGGGATACGGGCCCCTGTTGGGAATCACATGAGGCTCCACCACCAGCGTGAGATCTTCCTCATCTGGCTTCTCCTCCTCATTTGCTTTACGCTTTTTACCCTTCGCATTCTGTGCAGGGAATCGAATTCTGGTAGAGAAAAGAGACGCAATTTCAATCCTTCATCACAAATCATCATTGGGGTTGGTAAGTAAAAAAAATAATAATAAAGTTTAAAGAAATCTCTTCTGCTCACCAAGGATTGCATTACAAAATAAAGTAAAAACAGTAATATTGCGAAATAATTTTGCTATTTAAAGGTGCAGTAGGAGATCTCAGAAAATGGAAAAAAACATTTCTCGGTCCTACGCCTTCCACAGAATATGTATTTAGGGCTGTGCGATATGGACAAAAAAAACCTATCACGATTTCTTTGATCAATATTGCGATTTCGATTTTAATCACGATTTTGACACACACAGACATGCTTTAGTCATTAATGCATTCAGTGTGAATTTGAAACATATTTCCAAAAGAAAACCAATTAGAGCTTTATCAAGAAGCTGTAACATGTCTCTAGAACAGACATAAGGCAAAATAATCACTAAGTAAAGGTGTAACAAAATGTCTGTAGAATAGACATATGGCAGAAAAAAATAAAACAAAAATCCCGTGTCCAGGGATTTTTTTTGCCATGCATTGGTCATAGAGCGCTTTGTGGCGTTGCCTCAGATGTTGAACTAGATTTGTTGCGCCAAGTTCTCACGTACTCCGTCTGCAGTGCGTATACAGTATGTGTATGCGATGCAGAAGCGTTGACTGTGAAACAGTAGACTTTAATTATATGCATTTATGGTGTAATTACTAAATTTCCGTGTCAATCCATGTTAATTTTTACCGCGAATAATGCGCTGTCACTATAATTCAGCGCGTGCAGCACAGCAGAAATAGACTTGCGCCTGTGTCGAGCTCGTCCGTCCTTTGAAAGCTGTGCGGACGTGGCTGTGCGCGAGACGGAACGGAACGCGGAGAGTGAAGTATACCCGGGCCTATAGACTCCGTGCGGAAGCGATTGCAGCATGACTTGCAGACGCACCGCTCCTGGAGCGCACTGCAATCGCGTGCAGTGTGAACGCTCTGATCGAAAGGCGGGACCTGTCGAGCGGGATCTTCCTCGGTCACCTTCACCGTGTGGTTGGGGAAACAGGACTTCAGGTGCTCGATGGACAGGAAGGTGTCGTTGAAGTCCAGAGAGGGAATCTGGTTAGGCATCTTTGAGTAATGAGCACTACCAGGATCTCCATAACCCAGAATAATGTCGTGAAGCCAGTCGGGCACCACACACTCGGTGTTCATCAGGTTACGAATGGTCTCCAACACGGCCTGAACACAACAAAACAAATTCATTTTTGATCACTGTGGATGGACGAATCACCAAAGCTCTATTTTTTGTGTTGATTAAAAGGCAATATCTACTTCCAATCTGATTAGGCGCTTCCTGGCCAGCGTTTTTTAGCATCATTAATAGATAGTATTTATTAATATTTCAAATTTGTTTTTTTTCCAGATGTTAAAGTTTTATTTATTAAACGATCTACCATTTAGTCTTTTGAAATTGCTCTAAGAGTATTTCAGAAAGCGTTTCAGCACTAAAACTAGCTTCTACATCTGTGGAACGTTAGGAGTAGTGAAGAGGACTCCTAAGTCACTAAGACCAAGCCACAAACTATCCTAAAATAGCTGTTGCCGGCAATCTGCCTTGGAATGTATACATTTCAGAAACATTTGACGATAATGAGCTTTTAGAAAGGTATTGCCTTCGGTTTTGGAGGTTATCCCAACTCCAATTTTTTCTTTGATTATATCCTTGTTTTCATTAACCAGTTGGGTAAGAAGTAACAGCTGTTCCGTCCAGTTTGGTTTTCTTTTACGTTTGCATGTCTTACTATAAGTCATGATTATTCTACTCTGTTAATTAAAAGGTTGTTTATTTATTTGTTTATGGCAACATGACCTTTATTTGAATATGACAACATAATATCACACTCTACATTATTTCTATGAATAAATCTCTGACAGAGACTATCAGCCAATCACTGTGTGCATAGTTAATAAGCATCCTGACATCATCCATAGCAACGAGGTCAACTCCGCCCCCTTACTCTTAGCTTAAGATTTCTCTCTATTCCTTAATAAAAGTTTGTCTCAGCAGCTTTGTGAATTGGTTTTAAGAGAAAACTCTTAGCTAAAAACTTTTACTGCTATTTAGGAGAACTCTTAGTGGTAAGATAAAATGTTTTGTGAATACGGGCCCTGAATTGCTAGATGTGAACTCGGAATTCTGAGAAATAATGAGTCAGAATTGCGTAAATTCGGAATTCTGAGAAAGTCAGAATTCTGAGTTTTTATCTTGCAATTCAGTTATTTTTGCGAGAAAAAAAAAGGCAAAATCACAAGGTAAAAACAATAACCTTTTTAAAAAAAATGTATTCCATGGTGCAAACAGGCTTTCATATTTTACTATTTAAATTATGAACCAATCACTTAAACTATAAATTTAACTAAAATTAGAAATTTTGCATTGGCAACCAAGTTTTTTTTTTCTTCTTTCAAATTAAAGTTATTATTTCAGCTATTGTTTATTTAATTTATATACATTTTTTAACAGTTATATATTTTTAGTTGCAGTCAACAGTCTACTGGCAGGCATATATCGGGAATGGTCTGACCTTGAAGTTGTTCTCTTTGGGTTTGCGTCTCATGATGATATTGAAGGTCTCGTAGGGGTCTTCTGCTCCGTTCTGGATGCTGTTGGTCATGTCCTGCTGGTACTGGTTTGGGTCGAGCCATATCCGGAACGTCCTGGTGTCACCTTTTAATTTGGGCTTCGGATCAGGACCTTTGCACAAATAAAACCATAAATTAGTCACAAGATGATTCCTCATTTGTAAGTTGCTCTGTATAAAAGCCACTGCTAAACGAATAAATGTAATGATGGAAATCAATATTCAGTCTAAATTGAGGTTAATTTGTCAAGTGAATTGACACTGAAATCACTGGACCAGAAATGACCAGTGATACTAGACCACATTCAGAAGGTCCAACAGTGAGGACCGTCCAGGGTCAGTGTGAGAGAGATTCAGTTTTCAATACTGATAATCAGAAATGTGTCTCGAGCAGCAAATCAGCATATTAGAATGATTTCTGAAGATCATGTGACACTGAAGACTGGAGTAATGATGCTGAAAATTCAGCTTTGATCACAGAAATAAATTACATTTTACAAGATATTCACATAGAAAAGTTATTTGATGTTTTTGCTAGATTTTTGATGTGTGCATGTGTTCATTTGTAAAAGCATGGCAACCCACATGAAACTCTATGCTTATGACTTGTGCTTAGAAAGCTCTGACAGTCTAGTCTGTGCTCTGTCTGTTGATCACCCGGTTCAGTGAACTCAGTAAACGGTCTTACCTTCCTCTATGACGCGGCCCTTATCATCCAGCATGCCCTGCACCTCACAGCCTCTCACGTACACAAGCCCGGCCTGATCCACAAATGGCTGCCGGCGGTCAAAGCGCGTGCCGAAGAGCAGGTTGGGCCGCACCGTGATCAGAAAGCAAACGTCGTGCTTGCGCAGCCCTGTAAAAACGAGCAAAGATGTGAAGAGATGGAATGAAGAAAAGCTGTTGTTGTACTTACATTTATTAAACTGATATTATCAGCTTCACCGGCATTAACATGTCAAATACAAATGAAACATTCAACAATATAATAATACAATACATTTTACAAGTTTTTCTGAGTCAATCTCAAGTCCTGATACAAAAAAAATGTGTCTCATAAGAATATAAAATTGAGCAAATACTTCAAATAGTTTGTTATTTCGACATTCTAGCCTCACCATCAAAAGGCTAGAGTCAGTGTTATTTTAATATCACTAATAAACTATTAGTTTTCATTAATATTTTTAACATTTAAGTTTTATATTTTCTGTTCTCATTTTAATTATAGGTACATTTTTAGCAATTTTGTTTTTTGTATTTTTGTCATTTTTATTAGATTTTTTTATATTATTTTTATTAGGTTTTAGTTTTAGATATTTTCGTACTTCAAATGAAAATGAAATCAATTTAAATGAAAATAGTTACTGCTATGGCAACTAAATAATATATACTGTATTTTTTTATATTTAAGTTACTATTAAACTTAAAGCTGCAGTCAGTAAGTTTTTCCTCTTTGTCGCCATCTCTGTTTAAAACCTGCAATTGCATTTATTTGCGGAATTATGTTCTTAACCCTTTAAACCTTTAATGAATGTAATTATTTTGATCAACTCTTAACGAGCATTGAGCAGTCCCTCTAAACCGAAGTGTACCAGACGCCTCCCCGCCGCGAAAATATTACTAATCATATTTTTCTAACCATGGCCTTGATCAACAAAACATGGATATCATTTGAAAGTTTCGAGTTTTTAATAATTAGGTATCATTTTAAAGCTTAGAAATTCAGCTTTCGAATGCATCCAACCATTTTGATCGACTCCTAACCAGTGCTGCCTAGTTCCTCTAAACCGGAGTGTACCGCCGGCGGGCGCCCCCTAGCGAAGAAAAAAAAAAAAATCATATTTTTCAAAATAACTGCCTTCATCAACACAAAATAGGTGTCATTTGAAAGCTTGGAGTCTGAACTTTACAATGCATGTGGCCACTTTGATTAACTCCTAAGTAGTGCTGAGTTCTTTGCGGATAAATAGAAAAAAATGTTTTCATAATTTATAAAAAATGTTTTTTTGTGCCATGTACTCAAATATGTCAGAAACATCATAAAGCTCAGCTAGTCATGTGTCATATGTCATTTGAAAGGTCTCATCGAGTAGAATAAAACAAGTATAATTGTTTGGGGCTTTGACTAAACTTGAGTGAGGCATTACTTCAAATTCAAAACAACAATTTCAAAACTGTAAAGGGCTAAGAGAAAGGCTACCTTGGTTCCAAATGCTGTAACGTTTGATTACTTCATAATATCACCACAAAATGTACTTCACATACAGCACACATGTTGGCGAGCATCACCAAAAAATATTCTTTCTCCTACCTTATTTCTTTCATGAGATATTGTTGACTAAACTTGAGTGAGGCATTACTTCAAATTCAAAACAACAATTTCAAAACTGTAAAGGGCTAAGAGAAAGGCTACCTTGGTTCCAAATGCTGTAACGTTTGATTACTTCATAATATCACCACAAAACGTACTTCACATACAGCACACATGTTGAGGAGCATCACCAAAAAAATTATTTATTTCTTTCATGAGATATTGAACGTCAAATAAGAATGATATGAAAAATTTCCCTTGACCACACAAATTTTTCTAACATTTTATCACCTATTTCGCAACATGAGTATATTCAAATGCAAATATTTTTTCCCCCTAAAAATATAGAAAGATTTCTATCAAACGATACCTACCTTTTGTATGGCACTCAGAAAACAACAGTTTTTAAAATTCCTTCAGGGAGTCAAGAGCTAAACAAAAAGGCCTGTTTTGTTACAAAATACTGTAACTTTTGGATACTTTATGCTATCACCACAAAATTTGAAACAGATACAGCTAACATGCTGGGGAACATCATCAAAAGACGAATTTTCCTCCTACCTTATTTCTGTCCTGAGATATTGAATGTCAAATAAGACCGATATGAAAAATTTCTCTTGAGCACTCAAATTTTCCTAAAATTTTTATCAGCTATTTCTGAGCAGGAGAATGCCCAAATGAAATAATTTTTTTCTACTGAAAGTACAGAAAGGTTTCTATCAAACAATACCAAGCTTTTGACTCTCCTTGGTACAGTGTTCGAGTTATGAGTCATTATTTTTGTGTCACTCACAAAAAACAATCAACTTCAGTGAGGCCAAAAATGCCCTCAGGGTAGAGGTCTGCATTCCCGCGGCTCTCCCGGGTGGACCGACCAGATTTTATGCGCCGCGGGATTAAATTCCCAAATAAAACGCGGTAGCCGTCAGTAACTCTGGTGTAATTTGAACGGGAGCAGGCGGTCTAACA
>NW_015640441.1:177142-178000 GCF_001515625.1 Sinocyclocheilus rhinocerous | reverse complement strand
TCATGTGTGGATTCAATAGTGTAAGTGGGTCCGTGCGAAGACAGATATCCTACAGCCTCGTTTATAATGGGTTTTAATGTTTTTGTTTCGTCGCTCCGGCCGGGACAAGGCATCACAATATGGCAAGGGGTGTAACATTTCCGTCACACGCTTGAGGTATTCGACCAATCACAACGCACCAGATAGCTGGCCAATTAGAGCACACCTCGGTTTTCAGACCGATGAGCTTTGTAAAAATCAACACGTTTTAGAAAGGCGGGGCATAGAGGAGAAACAATAATGTACAGTATGTGGAAAATAATGTGTTTTTTTTAACCTTAAACCGCACAAACACATTTCATTACATCAAATACACAAAATAATGTTCTTTTTAGAAACATCATATGACCCCTTTAATACTACTAATCTGAGTGGTGTACAGTCAAAAGAAAGACACATTTCCCTTTAAAAGCTGTATTTTCTCTGTCTTCAGTGCAAAAGCTGACAAAATACTGTTTAACTTCTTTTTTTATTAAATATCGTATTAAATATCGTATTTCATCAAATAATTAAAGTAAAAATATAATTTGACCTCTACTAACTGTAATTACTCTTGGCTAAACATGCATCTTCCTTTCCAATCACAGTCTTAAAGGGGTCATATGATGCTTTTTAAAGATCATTATTTTGTGTATTTGGTGTAACAGAATATGTTGACATGCTTTAATGTTCAAAAAACACATTATTTTTCAAATACTGTACATTATTGTAGATCCTCTATGCCCCGCCTCTCTCAAACGCTTCGTTTTCTACAAAGCCCCCTCCTTTGACAAGCGCAGTCTGCTCTGATTGGCCAGCTAACCCAGTGCATTGTGATTG
>NW_015640441.1:157170-157652 GCF_001515625.1 Sinocyclocheilus rhinocerous | reverse complement strand
GTAGATATGTGGGGTGTGTTAGAACGAGCCGTTTTAGGGGGGCATGGCAGAGTCTTAACGTTGATAAAGAATATCTCTTTGGTTTTGAGACTTTAGTCTTTGCAACTTCAGGGATCTTATCTATGCACAATCAGCTTGTAACACTCCAAAGAGAAAGGAAAACTTGAAATCGCATCATATGACCCCTTTAAATCCTTTTTGTTTTTCTTTTCTGTGCTAAGGGCTTGACTTGTCTTCCCTGTGAATGTATTTGGTCATCATTTCGACCAAAAACTGTTTATCATCTGCAGTTAATATAGTTTAATGCATAACGTTACAGTAGAATGACTTTAGTTTAACGATGCGCTGCAGCAGTTTCTATGGCAACATTCAGCCAAAACTTAGCATTTATAGATATCACAGCCACATCAAAACGTACGCTATTTAGTTAAAGTCCCCATGAAATCAAAATTAAGTTTTTTTTGGGTGTTATTATCAATATG
>NW_015640441.1:149099-156920 GCF_001515625.1 Sinocyclocheilus rhinocerous | reverse complement strand
CTTCCGCCAAAACGGCTCAATGATTTTTTTGACGTCACATCGTACTTCAGCTTCTCATGAAACTTTCTGTCCAATCAAATGCTCTCTAGAATCCGAAGCGCCCGCCCCCTACACTATAAAATAGACGCTGAATAATCGGTCTGAAATCGGTCACTTGTCCACTGAATTTAGTATTTTCTGTACAGTGAATGGCACATAGTGCACTATATAGGGGACAGGGAACAATTCAAACAGTGTAAATATGCTTTCCATTGAGGAAAAAAAGAAGTCTGGTTTTGCGCTGTGTCACGCTAACCACCGCACCGTACACACACTCTGCTCCGGTCCAGAGACACGGTAGCACATCAACGGCTCTGAACGGCTCTAGCCCAAGCTGTGATATAAACGAACGCTATTGGCTATTTTAAAAAGGGGCGGGGCTGCTTGATATGTCCCGCCCTGTCTTCCTGTTTCAGTTAAAATGACGTCAACACATAACTGCGTGTTTCTAAGCATTTCAAGGGACCTATAAATAATATACTATACCTTATTTAAACCGATAATTCATGAGATAGTAAGTGAACTGACAAGGTTAATAAGAGTCTTAACTTACCACTGCCAATATCTTCGCTGGGAAGTGTGGTCTTCGTTTGGTCGATTCAATACACACATTTGGAAAGGGTAATTTGGCGTTCCTTGTAACCATGAGAGATCCCCAATCTCACCAGTAATAAAATAACAGGACAAATTTGACAGTAATTAAACTTTTGCTTCCAACGTTGTCTTAAAATGTGTTTGCTGAAGACCGCGCGACTGGTGTGAAGCGCTGTGAAACGTCACATACGTCACGTTCGTCAGTAGCGCAAGACAGACCGCACGAGCGCTGAGAATTGTGTCATGTAGTTAAAGTATTGTAAGGCAAAAAAAAAAACCTAAATTATTGTTTGCCTTACAAAATATCCTTTAGATGACGATACAAATTATATCTATCTGTACCAGTTTCGAAAAGTACAGAGTGGTACAGAGAGCAGAGCACCATATATGAACACTGAACACAATATATACAGGTACATCTAAACAAGTTAGAATATCATGAAAAAGGTCAATATTTTTTGTCACTCATTTCAGAAAGTGAAACCCATGTATTATATAGATTCATTACACATAGTGTGAAATATTTCAAGCCTTTATTTCTTGAAATTTTGATGATTATGGCTTACAGATAATGAAAACCCAAAATTCAGTGTCTCAGAAAATTTGAATATTGTGAAAAAGTTCAATATTGGAAAGTCATGGTGTCACACCCTAATCAGCTAATTACCTCAAAACACCTGCAAAGGTTTCCTGAGCTTTTAAATGGTCTCTCAGTCTGGGTCAGTAGGCTACACAATCATTGGGAAGACTGCTGACTTGACAGATGCCGAGAAGACAGTCATTGACACCCTCCACAAGGAGGGTAAGCCACAAAAGTTAATTGCTAAAGAAGCTGGTTGTTCACAGAGTGCTGTATCCAAGCATATTCATAGAAAGTTGGTTGGAAGGAAAAAGTGTGGTAGGAAAAGGTGCACCAGCAAGAGGGATAACCGCAGCCTTGAGATAATAATAATAATAAATAGACCTATACGAGAAATATATTTTTACTTAAATAATAAATTAGGAAAATGAAAGAAAAACTGTGCAACAAGTATCCTAGTATGCAGAGTTTCTCTCATATAAGGTGAAACAGACGACAGATGAAAGGAAACAGACGACAGAAAGCGACATCCTATTTTTCTTTAGGCTTATTTTACAAAAGAATCAAAGATTTGTTTTTATTGTGAATGTACACAAATAAAAGCAAACCTTTTACAATTTTTTAATATCTTTATGACTAAAAGGAGTAGTTTCTTCCACTGTTAGAAGGAAAAAATTCAAGTGATTGCGCCGGTGCCGCATGCGCGCACCTTGACAATGCAGCCTGTTCATTATCATAATAAAATAGTGTCAGTCAAACATATGGAAAAAAACACACTGCTCAGTTTAAATATGTAGTAAATCTGTGCCGTTAAGCGTCACAGTACCGCCGTGATGTTATGCAAAACATTTTGTTTTACGTGGATATTGGAACGCCAGTGAAGTTGGCTACATAATAAATAATATTTTGGCATTTAAATACATTGCGAATACGGAAACATTAGATTTTGAATCAGAATGAGCTTTATTCACCACTTAAGTGTACGCAAACACAATGAATTTGTTGTGGTTTTACAGGAGCTCTTGATACATGCATATACATACATACAAATAACCATATATATATGACACAAGATAGTTATAGAAGTTCACAGAACTGACTCAGCAACAGCTGAGTAAAACTGTTTCATCTGAGCCTGTGGCATTTTAAGCATTATCGTATCGCATATCGAATATCGCATTATTTAATGAGTTATCGCATATCGCATTTTTCTTCAATATCGCACAGCCCTAGTGTTTATTATAATGTTTGTAAACATTTCGCGTCGGCATTAGGCCTATTTCTGAAAGAAGAAATAAAATGCGACTTACTAGGCCTATAGTTTTTCTTCTAAAAAACGATTTTTTTTATATACGCGTAGCATATTTTAACCATGCAGCAAACCTTTTTAAATATTTTGATAAATTACTGAAAAAAATGAATAAATGACTTTTTAAACCATTTAACTGATTGTATTAATCGGTCAAAAATTCTTACGGTCTGTTAACAGTTAACCGGTTAAAATGAACATCCCTAGTTAATACTACAGTATCCTGTAGTATAAATTAACAAAGTGTTTTATACTATAATATACTACAGTGTATTATTATTTACTACAGTTTACTATAGTAAATACTAAAGTTTACTACAGTATTTACTACATTTTATGAACTCACTTTAGTCAATACTGTAGTATGCTATAGTATAAGTTAACAAAGTGTTGTAAATACTATAATATTCTACAGTATACTATAATTTACTACAGTTTACTATAGTAAATACTAGAGTTTACTACAGTATTTTTTCATGTGGGATTCCTTAGCCGATTCGATTGCAGTATGTGATGTCATTTTCTGTTATGAAAATTTAGAATTAAATAGAAATTTCAATCTCCTCCTAGGCCATTGCTCCAATTTCCATGAAAATTGAGCCAGGTCATCTTCAGACAATGCAGACAAAAAGTTATGGAATTTAAGTCAATTTGTCAAACCATTTTCAAAAATGCGGCAACAAATTTTCTGTAGCACTTGTGAAAATAGATGTAAGACTGTATCTCCTCTACACTTTATCATATTCAGTCCAAACTTGGTCCATGTCATCACAAGCATGACCTGAGGATACATGCTGTGTTTCAGTGCAGCACCACCTAGTGGTCAGGGAAATATGAAAAATAGATATTTTTGCTTATAACTTCTGAATGGTTTGGCCAAAAAAATCACAAAACTGGTCTCTTTAGATTCGGTGCAACATACATACAGAGTCGAACCATTCACAATTTTCCCATGGCAGCCATTTTGGGCAGCCATTTTGAATGTTGTCATAAAAAGCTATATTTTATGAACGCACTGGTGTATCATTACAAAACGCAGTATGTGTCTTCGGCACAGTACTCTGATGATACTCAAAAAATTTCTGAGCAAAAAGTTATAATGACATTTCCAAAAATTCTAGTAACTTTTGATTAAATTGGCCTATTGTAGTGAAACTCATCGCAATAAATTCTTTGGGTCATGCCAAAAGCGTAGATACTGATTTTGCCATAGTCAGCTGAACTTCCTGTCCTCCATTTTGGTTTATGTTGAAAACCTACTTTTTCGAACTCCTAGACTGTTGGTCCAATTTTCACCAAATTTGACCAAAATTGATGTGGCATCGTCACTAGACCACTAGAGTGTATTAGCCTATTGTAATGAAATAGTTCTCATTAACTGGTCTGCTATTTTGATTTATTTATCTATTTTGGTTTATGCTATTTTGATTTGTTGAAAACCTACTGTTTCAAACTCCTCCTGGACAGATTGTGTGTTTCACCAAAATCAAAACGGATCATCTTCAGACTGTGATGACAAAAGTTATGGATTTCGTTTTGATAGACAAAACTGTTTTTGTATAGCACCGCTACAAATTTGAGTCATGATGCCAGTCTATGTCTAAGGCTGTATCTCTGCAAAGCTTTGATATATTGTCACCAAACTTTGTGTGTGCCATTGTCACCTCAGACAGAACACACAATATCAATTTGATAACAGCGCCACCTATTGGTCAAAAGTGATAAGCCATTAAATCATATTACTACTGGTTGTATTTATGATTTTTTTGCGGCCTTGTAAAACTAAACAAAGCAATATATATATATATAAAATCTTGAAATTGCATGCATGTTTCTCCACTGCTTATCCAGAGACTCCTGTTCACAGTGGCTCCTCCTCTCCTTTGCCCTTGACACCCAGCAGGGATTGCACTGGAGGGCTTTTCTCAGGGCTGGAAACCCAGAGGAACTACGAACTAAATGAGGTGAGTCCTAAACCCAGGTTCAAGTCTTGCTTTACTGTCAGTAATAGAAAGGCCCTATTTGAAGTTAAATGTATCAAACCCATTAGTGTACTTGTATATCTTAAAAAAAAATGTGGTGAATCGAATGAATGTGTTCATAACTTGTCATTTTGAAACAAGACATGGTTAAACTGTGTACACGTTGTCATATCAGTCACTCAAGACTATTTACTGGTTGGTTTTATTCAGCAATTTATTAATAGATAAAAAAAAAATCAACTTTAAAATTTCTATCATATAACTAAAATCTTTCAGATTATTACTATGCCAATGTTAGTTTAATTATATATGAGAGATCAACCGATATTGATGTAACGACTGAACAGAGCAGACACAAAATTATTTGTTATTTAAAAAATAATCTTTGAAACCCACTCTGTGAGTTCCGAGGACCATCCCCCAAAAGTGCAAGTATCACACCAAGAGGGCTGTTACCCAGGCTACCATCTGATGTTCTATTATTACTTAATTAACCAAGATCGCACATATGCCGTGCTTGGTATCTAAAAGCTCCAAATTACGTTTCCTGTTTGTTAATTTACATTACATTTGGCTAACTCTGTGACACATTTGTATTATAAGAATCTTGAAGATTCTCCTCTTGGCCAGCCAATCCAGTTTCATATTCAAAACACCATGCTAGAGACAAAAGATTGTAAAATTTCCCTCCAAAGCTACCATTCCTCATTGGCTCACTCAAATCCTGAGGGTGTGACATCGTCACCCTTTATAGATCACTGATCACCAGATCAGGGTGGTTCTTTTAGATTCAGGAATTCCAGGAGAAGATGCTGAGCTAAGAGTCATCAAAAAACCACCCTAAGCTTGTGCCAGGCTCCGGCCTAGTCTTTCCATTCATCAAGATCCTCTGACTCAAACTGGTTCTTTCTCATCAACTAACTTCAGCAGAGACCAACTGGAGCCCCAAAGTGCATCAGGACTCTCTTTTAAACAGGCGGATCACATGCGCCAGTCGCCGCAGACCACAAAATGTATCGGAGCTATTTGAATTCTACACGGGATGCTATATTTTATAGCAATATGGATGAGGTTGTGGCTGGCATAGTTACTAGGGATGCACCGATCCGATATTCATATCGGGTATCGCCTCCGATAGTGCCATTTTTCTCGGATCGGTTATCTTATAATGAAGTAGTCTGTATCTAGTAGATTGTGAAAGAATGATTATCAGTTCCACACACATAGATATATAAATTGTACATTTATTTAAATGGGGGAAAAAAACTTCACTGGTATCGGATCGGTATCAGCCAATACCGAACCCTAGGTATCGGAATCAGTATCGGAGGAGAAAAAGGCGGATCGGAGCATCCCTAGTAGTTACCGTGTCAAATGCGGCTTTACGGAGCTCAACGGCTCTGAACGGCTCTAGCCCAAGCTGTGATATAAAGGAACGCTATTGGCTATTTTAAAAAGGGGCGGGGCTGCTTGATATGTCCCGCCCTGTCTTCCTGTTTCAGTTAAAATGATGTCAACACATAGAGTAATGCTGCGTGTTTCTAAGCATTTCAGGGGACCTTTAAGTATCATTTGCACCTTTTTACAAAGGTGTGTTTGAACTAAGAAACTGATGTTTTCTTCAGGCTGTAGATCTACTGAATATCAAATTGTACGATAGTTTCATGTCTTTATTTCTCTTCTCTTTACTGCTTAAGCTTTAACCCCTTTTCATATGCCAACTGTGTGCGCGCGCGTGTGTGTGTATGTTAGACTAGTTTAAGTGTTTATGTAGTTAATAAAGTCTTACTTGTATCACACTTGAGGTTGTTCATTGTTTGCTCATAACTGGAGTCCCTAATCATGCAGACTTTTGCTACATGCTCTGAGTAGTATTGTACAGTAAGAAAGTTTTTTTCCTTAACCAGGAAATTAACGTTCTTAGAATTGACAGACAGTTGACACTGAGATGTCAAGCAAATACTTACAACTGATCTAAATATTTATAATTAATTGTAACTAGTTATAATTAATTATTCATATTTCCCCTTTGAGCTGATTCGCTACATATAACGGCGGAGAATGCAGGCATGATAAAACAAAGGTTATGAGTTTAAATCACTGTCAACCTAAAAGTGTGTGTTTGATAATCCAGGTAAGAATAGGGTGTGACTTGTGATACGCATTTGTGTCCCTATTTGCTGGCTTGTTTATATGCAGATAAAGTAGTGGCTTGAATTGGCATCTCTATTATGATTGAAAGAGTATTTATGCACTTCGTGCTTAAATGGTATCAGTGTAAGGTTAATCTGATCTTAGCGAAGAAACCCTAATTTCAGTCTGTTTTGACGAAGGAATCTCAGCTCAGCGGCATGTCCAAACTTGTGAAAAATCACTAAATTGCACTATTGTTTAAGCTGTTTCTGATGAAGAAATCTCAGTACAGTGTTATATAAAGGTAGATTTGAATGATGCTCCTCTTTCTACAGCATAAAGGCCTTATAAATTATAATTAGATTGATGCAATCTAAACTTTGACTGTATATATACAAGCCTAGCAACCTGGTGGTCACTACTGTGTTTTACTCGCTGAGTGAAACTAAAGGTCAAGTCAAGTCACCTTTATTTATATAGCGCTTTTAAAAATACAGATTGTGTCAAAGCAACTGTACAGCATTAATTAGGAAAATAGTGTGTCAATAACGCAAAATGACAATAGTAATCCTGGTGGTCGTCTGAGACAAGGTCTTTACAGGGGATCTGTATCTGGGGCTCATCTAGTTGTCATGGTCTCCGCTGTCTTACAGGGCTGTAGAGGTCCTTTCTGGTCTGAATATGTACTGGATCCGGGTGACTGCAGTGACCATCTGATCTGGATACAGACTGGATCTGGTGGCAACGGTGACCTCTGAATAAGAGAGAAACAGACTAATATTAGCGTAGATGCCATTCTTCTAACGATGTAGCAAGTACATTGTGTGTTATGAGAAGTGTTCACCGGTTCCGGTTGTCCAATTTAATGCAGCCTAAAAATCCTTTAATGGATTTGAATATTAGAAATGTGTTAGTGTGTTATGTGTAAGCCAGGTTAAAGAGATGGGTCTTTAATCTAGATTTAAACTGACAGAGTGTGTCTGCCTCCCGAACAATGTTAGGTAGGTTATTCCAGAGTTTGGGCGCTAAATAGGAAAAGGATCTGCCGCCCGCAGTTGATTTTGATATTCTAGGTATTATCAAATTGCTAGTTTTGAGAACGCAGCGAACGTGGAGGACTATAATGCAATACGAGCTCCATTCAGGGCTTTATAAGTAATAAGCAAGATTCTAAAATCTATACA